>NC_086340.1:26936751-27118058 GCF_032445375.1 Bacillus rossius redtenbacheri
TTTACAATTTTAGCATTCGTATCTAAAGTTACTGTTCTGGAATTTTGTAGGTTTGCTTGTAAAAATTTATAAGTATTATTATTCGTTATAATTTATATTGTTTTTAACTCTCGTTTTGGCCGAAACAAAAAGGGGGCAGTTTATATTCTTCGCCGAATGTTTGCATTCCTTATCTGGTTTTTTTGCTCTAGTGCAGTTTACACATTTTAGAAATTTTTCTTTGCATTGTTGTTCCAAGTGTCCTGTTTCAGAGCACTTGGAACAGCATGTGATGTCGCCCCTACATCTTTTTTCAGTGTGTCCAAATTTTAGGCATTTGTGACACTGCATGACCGAGATAAATTCTTTGACCTTATGTGATTGTTATTGTATATACAGCCGATCTTTGTTTATTATTTTGTGAAAAATTTTGGGGGATGTCTCGAGAATCATGTGTCTACTCGCGCCTCTCGGTCGTGTTTCAAAACAAATTTTGCAGTTATTTTTAAATTCCGTTTCATCAATTTGTTCTTCGAAATTCTGCTGATAGATTAAATTTAGTGACTCATCTTTATTGATTGTGGTTGGAACATCGTATACTATTATTTTAGGATTTTTTTAAATTATGTTTTTACAGTTGAGTTGGGGGTTATTTGTTTGAATTAATTGACTAATTTTTTCTGCTTGTGCTTGTGTTGGTATTCCCAGAATGATTGCCTGTGAATTTGTTTTAATATTTTGTTTATTTGAATTTTTTCTTGGCTAGGGTTAATGTTTTTGATTAGTTGATTTTTGGTGGTTTCACTGCTACCGTCCTTATCTTTAATTTTAGGTTCTATGATTAATTTTACTGGTTCTTGCTTTTGATTTATTTTAGGAAGTACAACTTTCGCATACGAAAGTTGCTGTGTAGTTTTTTGTTTACGTTTTTCGTCTAATTGTGATTTTAATTGTACTATTTTGAATTCCTGCTCTAATACAATATCTTGTAGTCCGTTTATGACTTCGAAAATTTTTGATTTTGTAAGGACTGAAAGTTTCGAGTCCCTATTGAGTGCCTCAATCTGTCTTTGAAATTTTTTAATTTTAGAAATAGATTCCGCGAAATCTGATTCGGTTACTTTCGAACGTTTGTCTTTTATTGATTCTTCCTCTTCTTCAGTCTCTTCTGTCCTCTTCCACTTCTGCTCCTCCTGCGTCTCCATCCTCTCCTCCTTCTCTCTTCCTTCTCCGCCTCTCTTCTCTCTTCCTTCTTCTTCAGCTCCTCCTCCTCCTCCTCCTCCTCTCTTCTCCGTGGTATTTTTTGGTGGTGTCCTGGATATGCGAGAGCTTCTCGCAAATGGCGATGACTCTGGTGTTTTCGACATTTTTTGAATTTTTCTACTCCTACTCCTACTACTCTAAACTCTACTACAACTACTTTACTACTACAGCTGTCAAAACGTGCGACAGGTTCACTCCCTACTAACGCCTGGCTGGGGGGGGGGGGGAGTCCTTCTTCATCCTCTTCTGCCTAGTGAGGTGCCCACCTATCCTGTATGTTTAGTTTCTTGTGATAATTTCTTCCCAGGTTTTAGTTTGTGTGTTGTATTTGAATGTAAGTTTGCCATATTTTTGAATGAGATGTTTGATTTCATCTTGCCAGTTGATATCTTCAGTCCCTCGAAGCTGTCCTGATTTATTAATTAATTCTTTTAGTGTGTTGATGTCTGTTGGTATATTGTTGCTTTTTAGTTTCCTTTTAAAGACGTACTGTGAATTTGGTAATAGGATGTTCGGTCCAGAAGTAGTTGTGTTAATGATAACATATTGGATCGCGGCGGCCAGATTGTCCTGATTTTCCAGGCGTGATGCCTGAAGTTTGAATTCAAAATCTTCATGTATGGTTTTTGGATCGATGTTTGCTAGTTGTGGTTTTTGTGTGGTTGATTTTTCTAATTTTTTCCTTTCTATTAATTTCTGGATTCTTTCTGCGTTTCGCTGTTTTCTTGTGTGTTTTCGTGTTTCGGTTGTGATATTTCATGGGTTTTCCTTTTGAATTTTGATGTAATAATTTTATATAATGCATAAATGTCATCCATGATTTGTTTCCTTTGTTTTGTATTAGCCAAATATGATTAAGTTTTTATTCTGAATATTGTTTATTTTTTCCTGGAGAGATATCTTAATTTCTGTTGTACAGAGCAAGCATTTGTGAAAACAGGAAGATAACTCACCACTCCACTTGCTGAATTGTAACTATGACCGTAAGTCCTCTTATTCCAGCCGCCGTCCCCCACGACACTAATAAATGGTGTATCATTTTCTACATTTCCTATGGCAATAGCTAGTTTTTCTTTTTCTCCATTCTCTATCATTTTCTTGGAAAGTAGTCTTTGCCGAAACTAAATAAAAAAAACATTGTATTAATAGCGTTAGAAAACTTATGCAAATTACATGTACACATATTTCACCACACAAATCTATCACATTACAGGGTTGTGCGAATAGTGGATATTGGTGGTCGAACAGGAATTTTTTTTTAAATTGAATGCTAATAATTTAGAAATCGAAAAATTATCTTACATTTTCACTTAGATAGAAACATAACAATACAGAACACATGTAGTGAAAATAATAATACATACTATTATTAACTTTTTGCAGGCAAAGTGAAAATTGTACCATGTTTATTAACTATTGAAGCTATGTGAACATCTTTAATATTCACATTTCTCATATTGAAATATTAAAAAGTGCAGTGCTGTACTTTTTAAAATTAAAATTAAAATCCAAATTCCATGACCGCAAGGAAAAATGGACTTTGCCAAGTATTGTTCCGGGAGGGGGGGGGGGGGAGAGTTGAGAATCTGTAAAATTTGAAGGAAGTAGGCTGAAGAATAACTTGTTCGTTACACTCATGGGTGCTGCGTGTTGAGATCCTCTTCGTGAGAACTATACTACCAGCCAGCGTGTGTTATAACCCAAGGTCAACAGCCCACTGAAGAGAGTAGCTGGAATTTGAGATTCAGCGCTTCGTTTTGTGTTTTCATTGGGCGCCCTCACACGTACATACCCACACCACTTGGAGACAGATATTCCTTCAGCTGCCCGAAAGTTGCGGCCATCTCCTGACAGTTTTGTTGATCTCTTCCCAGGAGTGTCACTTGAATGTGGTAGCATGGTCTAGGGTGGCGAGTGCTAAGTGATGGTGTTGTCAGCTTGTGATGAGTACATTTATAAATGTGTTTGTATGTAAATCTGTTTAGTTTCGCTTTTTATAACGTGTTTATCTTAAAACGTTCATGGGTTACCAAAAAGTAATCAGTAGGTAGAAACCAAAGTCTATAACTGTTAACAGCCATTTCTACTTCCATGTAGTGTTATCCTAACGAAAAAGCAACAGTTTTTGCAGAGTGTCACGATACGACTGGGCATTTAGCGGCGGTGAGGACTGCCATACACACAGTGTGTGAGGTAACATTGCGTGAAATAAACCCTACATTATTTGAATGCTGATATTGTTCCCGTAGATGCTAGCTGCCAGACGAACGGTATCAATTGGGTTGGTCGCATAAGCAGCCTTGACTGAGAGAACAAGCCGGCCGCCTTACCGTCACGGCTTGTTTTGGTATCAATTTAGGTTTTACATGTATGTACTTGTAAGCTATAAGTGTTTTTTTTCCCATAAGACAGCCATCTATTAAAGGAAATAAATAGATCCAACAGTGTATTATTTTCTTGCTAGAGAAGGTTGAACACAGATTCATGAGAGAAAAAAAAAGGTTTTTATTAGGTTAGATAAGGGATGGTCAAAACTAGTCCAAATGGCAATACCGATGCTTTTCCCTGGAATTGTGAAGTGTCGTATGATTAAGAGTTTACTGTACATCGGCAAATAAGCAATGACTATAATATCTGATAAAAAACACAGAAGTTTCGCTTCACCTGAGTAAAAACAAGCAAATACAGATGTGCCTGTAAATATTCACAATTTAAATCTTTCATATTCTACTTCTGAATGTGAATAGTTCATATTGGGGTGTGCATATATTCTAAACACGAATATATGCACACCCCAATAAATTTTCCATTTTTTTGTGAAATATAGATATACTTAAATTTAAATAAAATACTAAGTTTTAGTCAACTAATAAGATTTTCAAACTGTTGTCTCATTGCCATTTGGATTCATACAATGTAGCTTCCTAAGTAAAAACAAAATTCCTGATAAAGGGATTTATCTTTAAGTTACATCAGAAAGCCGTCTAAAAATTACAATTATTCTTTCTCTTCAAAAGAACAGAATAACTTAAAATGTTTTGTAATGGTACAATGGCATTTGTACTTACCGGCTGCTTTATCTACTGAGCGTTTTTTTAAATGCAAACCTTAGCATGCGAGTATGAAATCCATTATCCTGAAACTTTTCGCACAGGGGATCTAAGCTGTTCCAAAATGTGTAAAATATATTTAACCTATCTAAGGTACAAGTTTCAAGTTTCCACTTTTGATTCACATTGTCTTGACCTCCAAAAAAAAAAAGAGGGGGAGAGAAACTATTTCACAGCTAGTGCACTGAGGTTCTCACGGTAGACGGATTAAGTAAAAATATTGCTGGAGTAACGAATATTGCTAAGAAATTAAGTTTGCTGGTGAATATGGTTTGAATTCCCCAATGTAGCCATGTTAATTTTTTAAGTCTTACACATAGGCACCGAAAAAATTTAAATTAAATTGTAGGGCAAAATTTTATTATAAGCCGCAATTAGTTTAAAGCTAATTGGGACTAACAGTTTGGCTTTGACAGCTTAATGCTCATTTAAAAAAAACAATACAAACTAATTGAGAACCTATTTTTTTTTTTAAGTCTGTTAAAAATTAACTTGTTTTCATGCTTACCAAATCTAATTTTCGAAATATAACTATTTGTTTACTCTTACTTTTAAGCTGAAGATTTTTTTACTTAAATTATACTTACATAAAAATAAACACATTTCTTGAATCAGGATAGCTTAGTTTGCAAAGTGTTACTTGAAAAAAAAAAAAAAAAAAAAAAAAAAAGGAAGTTTTTGAAAAGCACATTATGTCACAAAATATTTTTTTGCCAAAACACACTTTGCAGTAAATGGAAAAAATAATTAAAACTATACAAAATTTGGGTTCACCTTCTCTTCAAACCTTTCGCTTTTCACAGCACAGCCATGCATCTCTGAATTGATAGCACTGTTCTTAGCTTTCTTCATGTCGTTGAAACAGTACTCCGCACCATGCTGATTATTTACTGGCACGGAGGAGGTGGGGTCAGATTCCGTTAGCCGAGGATGGGTCCGAAGTAATGGCAACACGGCAGCCGTCTGCAGGCTCCCGCGCGCAAGACAGGCGCAAGTGAACCTACTCGCGGCCAGAAAAAAATATCTGAAAATGCAAAATACGAAATATTTCTTGTTCTAATAAAGTTAGAAGTATGCCATCGCTGACTTTTTTTTAATCTTTACCTTAAAAGGAAAAATAGTGCAGGCTCTAAATATTTGTATATCTTACAGCCTGTTTTTTATACCACTTTTTAGGTTTTCCTGAATTTTAAAACTGCAAATCAAAATACTTATCAATATTTTTTCTACAATATTAACATGTATGATGATTTCTGTTGTAAGACTGCAGCACTCAAGCCAAGTACATAATAATGACGGCACTATCCACGTTTTCAAATAATCTTGAATTTTATTGTTTTCTTTGTCACTTTTCGTATTACTGCTGTTTTTTTTTTTAAATTTTTCCATGATATTAGTCTTCCCCCCCCCCCCCCCCCCCCAATATGCAATGTTTATATCAGAACGACAAACCGTACAGGAAGCACACGTATTAGGCCTACCTTGTGATACACGGCTCTTAAAGACTAAAAGTACTGCTTGGTTTTCCTGCTCATATAGTACACATTAATATAATCTTACTGATGCCACAAATGTAATGACAATACATGCATCTCTCAATAATTATTCATGTAGCACTACACATTAGATTTTAAGCCAGCTAAAAAAATAATGGATTATGTAACTTAAAATTTTTATCCAAACCACAACATTGCCATTTTGCACACCAATTCACTCAAAGACTTCAGACAAATCTAGATGCCCAACAGCCAGAACCCAAAAGATAAACAAAAAAAGAGAAAAAAAAGTAATACGAGATGATTGGCTTTGTAGCAGTCAATGGAGAACAGATGACACAGATTAATATACAATACCAAACTTTATTTTAATATTGTGAAAATGTTGGAAAACCAGTAAAATAATAGATGTGGCCATACAATAGTACAATAACATGATTTTCCGTTTATTTTACGCAGAGGCGCAACAACTAAATTTTCAAAGGGAAGGGGGGGGGACATTATACCTTGTTATAAAGAATCATTGATCCCCCCTATTGAAGCGGGGGGTCCGGAGGAGGACCCCCGGGAAAATTTGTATTTCAAGGAGGAAAATGGTGCTATTTAAGCAGTTTTATTATCTAAAAATTGATTCCACAGCACTTTCTTTGTCCCCGTTCGCCCCCACTTCAAGGTTTCAGAGGGGGGGCAAAATATTAAAATACCCTTGCCCCCCCCCCCCCCCCCCCTGTTGTTGCGCCCCTGATTTTACAGGTAAATCGCACAATGGCCACCCCTGGTTTTGATAACTAAATAATTATTCAAAAATATTAGGGTGAGATTTTTAAGAAAACTTTGTAAGCTGGCTTGTCTTAATTCTAAAACTGTATATGTTTAGCTTGGCATTTATTCTGTTTCTCTAAAAGAAAATAGTAACATAAGCTTAGTTGTTTGACAACAACCAATTCGTAGTTCATCTTCACCTTGTCACAGTTGGATGCATGGAACACATCAAACATGACATCTTACTTATTTGTATTTAAATAAACCTGTATTGCTGTTTAGTCGTACAATTCGTGTCCACAACCCACGTAGTAACACTCCAGTGGTGCCCCATTTGTGACCACGAGTGCCCCTGAGGTTCTTCTACATAAGTTTAATTTCTCTTCGAAACATGAGCAGGAAAAGTGTCTGTACGCCACGGATGCAGTTTCCAGCCCACCTAATGCCAGTGAAACAGCCCACTCCGTCACTGCTACTACGTCCGTCGTCAATGCAGCACTTAATGGACGGCCACGAAACTGCCAGTGTACTGCCCACGCTCACAGTTCCTGAAGTGATGTCACTGTCCTACTGGTTCGCTGGCATGGTGCTGCACTGCGCCACCACACACAGGACCTCGGTCACTTTACAGTTGATCGTGAGGCTGCCGAGAACGCAGTGCGGACTGCCCCAGTCTGCCCTTCTATCACCATTCGACCAGGTCGCTGGGGACCCGCCGACAAGACTTATTTTTGTCAACTGGTGGGATACATCAGTGGACAGCTTCAAGCTGATATTCACTAATGTGTTCCGTACCACGGCCATGACAGATTAAATGTGAAGCGTAACCTGGTAGAAAACATGAAACACTGAACTGAAATGAAAACAGAAACGATACACACTGAGCAAACTCAAAATGCTGGCAGTGCAGAAATGCAGCCTAGTGGCCAAGGTCAACAGCTGGAATTCATTTCAAAAACCTTTTTGAAACGACAGAATATGCTGAACCAGAGAATGCCTGATGAAATCTTTTTTGCTGTAATATTGATGACAGACACAAACCGTCAAACATGGAAGCATCCTGGGTAACTAAAGATTTGACCTATAAGACTCTCACCAGAGCTTTTGTACTTTTGATGCCGACTCAACCACACTTGACACTTTACCCCTGCCGAGTCACCACGAAGCCAGAGACTAGGGATGCCACTATTCGGCCTGTACAGTACAAAATCACTGCTGTCATGCCTAACTGCAGACTGCCACTGCAGCAACGTGCCTGCTATCAGGTTCACGGCAAAAATATGCTTTCTGCAGTTTAAAAATTTATGTATGCAGCAATGAATGAATGTCATGTTTTGTATGCTGCATTTTCGTGAAAAATAGCCAATTTAAAAGTAAAATTTTGATGGCTTGCTGAGAGAGAAAAAATGTCACTATATTGAGACAAGTGATAATTAAGTTTCTAAGGTTTATATAGCTTAGAATACCAGTTCCAAATCCACAATATCAACCGATAGGCAACAAAAGTACTTTAGGTTTGGGTAGAAGATGATAATGTCATGATTCTTTCCCCATGTCACACTGATCTCTATTTCAAGGTGAGCTGACATTGAATTTCCACAATAACATTTCTTAATGCTGGCATGAGAACTGGGGAGGTGATTCAATTCCTTGCCTTAACTGACTTTTAGTTTCTGGTAGTTACACTTATTCAAATATTCTCATGTCTGTCTCCCTGAGTTTTCTAACTATTTGGAGCAGGAATTTATCTCTCCTCCTGTACTTATGCGGCATTAGCACACGCCACAAGTGACAATTGTTCGGCACCAGCAATCTCCGGGTACTGTTTTTCAGTTTATTATCTTGACGACAAGCATGGCAGCGCAGCACACAAATGTTTGACTGTCTGTGCCGTACTTCCAAAGTCTTCAGTTAACTGACATATACTGTTGTAGTGGTACACTTCAGAGCTCATGGACTGCAATAAAACTACTTGGTACCTAGATATGTGCCAGTGTTAACGTAAGCACTTCCTGTGTTCCCATTGTTAGGTAGCTGGGCAGCTGCCAAGCCGATAGGTTGTCGGAGGCAGATGCAGGGTTTCCCATCTTCCCGCTCAACATCAACAACCACGGCAGCGGCTTAAATCACTACCTGGGTCGAACAGGCCACGACTATACCCAGGGTTCATACATGTCATGAACATCCTTAAGAAGTCCTCCATTTGTCTTTAATTTAATAAGGGCTCTTAAAAGCCCTTAAATTTCACTACGACTCCTTAATAAAGAACGATAGCGTACAAGTAATGGATAAACGCAGATATTTATTTCAATGTTCTTTTGTTTCCATCTTGGCAGCAAACAACACCATGCGCATGCGCAGTACAACTGAGAAAATTCTGGGCCACGTGACTAGATCTAAGTATAAGAAACATTTTGATTTTAATAACTAGCATCTCACCTTTAAACCAAAAAGACATGTTTTTCCTGACTTAGTACTTTGAACTTATAAAGTAAATATAACTAGTAAATCAAATTAAATGTTATGGCTATTAATTTCAGATAGACACTATGCTAGGGTTTGATATGTAAGATAATTCTAGATAATATGGGCTTTAACTGTAAGAACTGAACTTAACAAAAAAATTATTTTTTTGTGCACTAATTTGATATTTCCTTGAGGTATTTTGTGACAGTAGTGAAGGCGACGAAGTAAAGGGAGCCTTAAAAACTCCTTAATTTTTGTTTGCACAAAAGGGTACGCACCTACGTGGGGCTGCCCAACACAGAGTTGCGCTAGTCATTTATGACCTTAACCACCAGTTCCTTGGTCGAAGAAGTATGCCACGCTTTCGTCACACGTGTAGTCTGGCACCACGACAAATACATCCAAGAGAAAAGTTACAGTTGTATGCATTTTGAAAGGAAAAAAAAAATGAATTCTAAACACAAATTATTTCACAAGAAAAATTTGTAGCAGACGGTCACTATTAACAACAAGGCTTACAATTATGTGCTATTGTCAAATAGAGCCAAAATGTTTAATATTAAATGACATAAAAAAGTTGAAAACAATAGTCTTTTTCAATTCAGTTTTCTTAGAAGTAAGAAATTGAATAAATGATGATCTTCGTGAAATACAAGAAAATTTATTTCCAAAACTCTCAATCCAAATTTTCTTTTATAAAATAACATTTTTTTAAGTACATTAAAAAATATTATATTAATATATCCGGTATTCAATATATAATATATTTAATATATATGGCAACAGAACACACCAAAACAATAACAGTGCTAATAGTAGTTATTGTGCATTAGAAAGAGAAAGTAAATGACCCATTAAAATGCACCATTCACACTAAGAATGAGACATGCTATAGCTAGCTATCTTATCTATTTGGGTGTCTAACCGACTGAGCTAAAAAAAAATTATGTACGATTTCTGTCCATTCCTGGAAAAATTTCCATCCAAATATTTTGCACTATGATCACATAACAAAATTGAACTGTAGTGATTTTGAAGTTTAACACATATAATTGTTATCTTGCATACATATTGAGAAGATTTACCAAAAATCATGCTTGTGTGTTATATTTGGGAGTTTATTATTCAGTTTTGACAAATTTCACCACAGTTCCTCGTGGAGTACTGAAGCTGAAAAAATAATTTAAAAAAAATTAGTTTAATTTACAAATCACTTAAACTTAAAACAAATAAATTATATTTGTATCAACATTCTTACCGTGTTACACGCCCTGTCCCTATAAGATCATGTAAATGATATTCCAATCCCAACTGAGCAGTCTTTTCGAATTTGTTGTTTCTCAGCACCTGGATGAATAAACAGATAAAAAAAAAAAGTATAAACATTAAAAACAAATAACTTAAAAAAATTCACAGGAAATTGACGGGGAGTTGACACAGTGGTTATTCTGGAGGATGTGGGGTTCAAATCCCAGTTCGGCGATCCTGATTCCAAATCTCAGAGACGTAGCCAGGGGGGGGGATCCCTTTCAGAAAATTACAGCAATTTAGCTACATAATCTACATAAGGTTACAGAAAGATTATTTTAGAAGGATTATTGTAATCCTTACAATTTTATTCCCACCCCTTACAGCCAGACATGCCTCACGCACAGAGGCGTGAGGAATTGTGTTTCCAAGTAGTCTGTATACATAATGCCAGTTTCCTACCGCGTTACAGGAAGCACATCTTTCATGCAAACTTGACATGTGTGTTTCATGTATTTATAACATTTTATGTACATATAATTATGAATTAATGAAATATTCAAACAACTGATTTAATAACAGAGTATTACAAACAATAATATAAAAATTGCTTGGCTTCTGGGATGTAGCCACGTCGAAGGCGATATATCACTGATGTTTCGGTCAATGTTGCAGTCACACGAGCCCAGCTCCGACTGGCCAAACCAACAGGCCAAACAGAAGAAAGGAAGGCTCTGATTGGCCCACAGATGCAGCCAATCGGGAAACACTTCCCTCTCAGTTAAGAGTATTAGAAGGCAGGAGAACCTCAGTAGGTAACTGCTACCTGAATATGGCGACTGCAACGTCAATCAAAATTCCTGTGATATCTTCACTTTCGACACAGCTACAACTCCAGACAATGGCAGTGAAAGCTTGCAATCTTTCTTAATGATATAAAACCCAAAAAAAAAAAAAATATTCAGTGGTATATTCTCAAGCAAAATCATCACATACTTAAAAGTCTATATGCAAAACATCAGATTTCTAAAATTCTACTATATATAGGAAACTTACTCATTAAAAACAATACCACGGTTATGCTGGGACCCCTCCTTCACAAGATCCTGACTGGTTTTTTTTACATGGTTTTTTTTTTCCAAAACACTCCAAGCAAATTCTGGAATAGTTCATTACCAATTGGTTTCCTCGTATCCATGCTGTGAGTTAGTTTTTACTACCCTCCCCACGAAAAAGGTTAAGCCAAAATGAAATAAAAATAACCATAGGATGGATACTGTACTTACTTTCACTAGAACTTGACCACCTTTATTCTTTCTGATGGATTTCAGGATGGTCTGTCTTCCCTTTTTCAACATCTGCAAGTACTGATTTACAAATGGGAAAGAAAACCCATGAATTCCTGCAGAACCAATGGTCAGTAATTGAGCATCAACTAAGTCTCTGTAGGAGAAAAAAAACAAACACGTATGTCATAGCTGATACATTCGGGCATGTTTTATAGTCTAAATCATGCTTTAGCTTGCAGTACAGAGCACATGACTTGTTAACATTAACATTCTAATTTGAGACACAATCATTAATTATAAGTTTGAATATATATTTTAATAATACTATTTGTTTTTTCCAAGACCATAAAATAGGGTCTTTTGACAGTATTATTACAGTTGTATGCATTTTTAAAGGAAAAAAAATATTAATTCTAAACACAAATTATTTCACAAGAAAAATTTGTAGCAGACGGTCACTATTAACAACAAGGCTTACAATTATGTGCTATTGTCAAATAGAGCCAAAATGTTTAATATTAAATGACATAAAAAAGTTGAAAACAATAAGTCTTTTTCAATTCAGTTTTCTTAGAAGTAAGAAATTGAATAAATGATGATCTTCGTGAAATACAAGAAAATTTATTTCCAAAACTCTCAATCCAAATTTTCTTTTATAAAATAACATTTTTTTAAGTACATTAAAAATATTATATTAACATATCCGGTATTTAATATATATTTAATATATATGGCAACAGAACACACCAAAACATTAACAGTGCTAATAGTAGTTATTGTGCATTAGAAAGAGAAAGTAAATGACCCATTAAAATGCACAATTCACACTAAGAATGAGACATGCTATAGCTAGCTATCTAATCTATTTGGGTGTCTAACCGACTGAGCTAAAAAAAATTTATGTACGATTTCTGTCCATTCCTGGAAAAATTTCCATCCAAATATTTTGCACTATGATCACATAACAAAATTGAACTGTAGTGATTTTGAAGTTTAACACATTTTATTTTTATCTTGCATACATATTGAGAAGATTTACCAAAAATCATGCTTGTTGAACAAAATCCACATATAAATGCACACATGCAACACATATTTTAAATGAAAGTAGTTTATTGAAAATCTGTCAGTAGTAACAAAAATTTTTTATTGTGACACTATTATCATTTTAAATATTTACAGAACTAATATATGCCTGAATAAATTTAAAGTACATTTAAATAAAATGTTGAGATTTAACATCCTTAAATTAAAATACACTGCAAAACAGCCCACGCTCATTATTTACATAACAGGGCTTGGTCATAACATTCCTGGTACAAACAACATAAAAATGTCATTCCTGTAGGATAAAAATTAAGTTTTAATAAAGCATAAACTTAACATTTTCTACTATTATATTATTTCATGTTAATCTCCGACTCTTGTTTACTAAATGCCTGTCTGCCATGATTTGCCACAAGCACTTCATGGTACACACATGGTAAGGTAACACTGAAAGCTTATGGCTTTCCTCACTGGAGCTGATCTGAGATGCAGAATGGCTTAGTATAAACCACGGAAATATATTAAATGATCTTAAGTAAACACGCAATGAAGGAAGCAAACGGTTATGAAGGAAAAAGTAAAATATATATAGTTGATTCGTCACATTGATATATGCACTGAATTTAATGATACAGAAGTATCTTTGCAATTGTGCGTACACGGAAACAAAAATTTACTTAAATAAAAAAAACCAGCGCTACTTCGAATCTACGACTGTGCTGCTTCAAATCATGCTGTCGTTACTTCAAATTATTGGTATCATTACTTTAAACCCACACAAATTGAACAGCGTTACTTCCAGGGGTGGGTGTAAAAGAAATTAATTAATAATGATGGTACTCACTGCTCCAACACAAAAACTACATTAAAAAAATGCATCCTAAAGTAAAACGTGATCAAATACCTAGCACTGATTAGGTAAATAACAGAGTGAATTACTCCAGACCATTGACGAGACGAAAAACAGAGCGCGTGAGAGAAAATACAGTAGCGCCACCAAACTCTTCTTAATATCCCCACCCCATTCATGACCCCGTCCACAAGTACGTGTGAAGGCTTCTGTATTACTATGAAAGATTTAAATGTGAAAACACATTGGAGACCACAAAAGCAAAGAAAAAAAATTCCCAGAAACTAGGCTAAAATCCGGTACAATTCCAGTCTCTTCCCGGATTGTGACTCATGTACAGTTCCCAAAATTCCCGGAATTTTCCAGTCAGTAGACACCCTGTCGATAATAGAAAGTAAAACTGTTTGCGGTAAAAAGTATGAACATTGAATCAAATTATGGAAAGAAAAAAAATGAAATGGTGTTTATATTATTTAGAACTCAAATAAATAGATTACAGAAGTCTTTTGTCTGCTTGTTTTTTCTAGTATCAATCGTACACTACTCGACATATTTTGTTTATACTTTATTAATAGCAAGATATTTGACAAACCTGTGAGTTTTAAAATAATAAATTGTATATGCAAACCTAATAAAGCAAAAGAAAATATATTAATTGGTATCATTAATAAACATACAACTACCTATAATTTTTTTTTAACAATTAACACAATTCCACCCTAACAGGTTGAAAACGAGATGTAAGTTTTAAAAGTAATAAATTTAATCACAAAAAAAATTGAGTGAGCTAATAAACTGAGCATGAATAACTTACGTAATGAGTTATGCAGTGTTTTTTCACACTTTTCAAAATTCAATTTTTAAATTTTGAAAAGTGCAACTTCGAAGGTAATGAAAACAAGGTTACTTTTTATAATAAAAAATTATATTTACACTCAGATCAAGCAGTATGTAAGAAACTGAGCCAGAATAACTTAGAAAACAGTTTTTTTTCCTTCAAAATAATTTTTAAATATGTTTAAAAGTTCAAATTAGCTTAAAACTAAAAAAAAAAGTTTTAAACATACACTGTAATGACTACTTATATACATTCAGGTCTCTGCGATGAAAATATCTAGCTGACAAAACAAACCCCATCGATTTCTGTCAAGTCGTTCAGATTCTATTATTGTTTTTATATTCTACTAGTCATTTATGCCTGATGCGACCTTTCCTATCATCTCAAGAACATTAAATTAAATGGTGATGTTCTTAAGGACCCAAATACTATACAGATAATTTGCATACTTAGTTCAAATTTTTGATTTTATTTAAATCACGGAAATAAAGTACTATATACTAAGTTATTTTAATCACACTGGTTATAATTTCTCATCACTTACAGACAAAACAGTTAAGCAGAAATTATGTATTCACAGCACAGCAAGACTGTATCAGTTTTATAATATCAGCTAATAAGCTAAAGTAGCCAGCCTTGAGAGGGCTTTACATATAATGAAGAGGCTTCATTTAGGGGGATGACAGTAATTTTATTTTTATTTTAATCTCCTGCTTGTTTGGTCCAAGGCCAATTGTGCAAATTTTTCCAAGCTCGAATAACACTGTAGATTTTATTTAGGTAAAAAACTAACAACTAAACAAATATTCTTATTTATGTATTTACAACCTTTTATTGCAAAACTTGGTAAACGCAGATTTTTATTTGTCCAGCCGGAGCATCCAGAGATGCAGAGAGTAATTTTCCTTTTATTTTGAACATCATGTGTGCAAAAATTTATCAAGAAGTATCAGTATCATAATTCTGCTTTAAAGGGTGGGAAAGGAGTACGGAGGTAGTTTTTCTAAATCTCATCGAAAAAGTGATTTTCCTTTTCTTTTGAAGGTCAAGCATTCAACATTCATCAAGCACAGAATAAAACAGTAGATTTGTATGCAAAATAGGAGTGATCACCACTATCATAATAAGATTCTTATATAATTTTTATTTTATTCTTCTCATAAATAATCCTTCAGTTGTTTAGGTACCACAGTGATTTAGTGGTCATATTTCTCTCCTACCAAGTCAATTCCGGTTCCATTCCTGGCGGAATCAAATTAAGATTTTTCGTTAAGTGGGAAATGTGGCAGACGTATTCGTTCTATCGATGCTCCATCAGCATCCGATAACCTTTTATCATCACAAATGAACTCGATGTAGGCGAAATGTCAAGTTCAATCCATTTCCATTTAAATAATACAACATGACAAAGTGAAACAGCAAAGGGACAAGTTTATATTCAAATCATTCTACTTTTAGACATAAGTGAACATATCTCAAGTAAGTAAGTAAGTAAGTAAGTAAGCATTAAATCTGGCATTCTTCAAGTTTGGCACGTTTTGTAAACCAGCACCAGTATTGTCGCTAAAATTTCAGATTTTTTCCAGGTGGATTACAACAGTTGACACTGGCCACTAAGGTCACATTACCCCACTGCCTGCACTTTCAGTTTGCTAAGAAGTTACTGTTTTGTCTAGTTTCATTTCAGTACCGTGTTTCCTGTTATCTAGCGGGTTACATTTCACATTAGGTATGCCTCTTCGAACTATACTGATGTTCGATAATCTGGCAAAATTGCTAATTCCAGTTTTGGCCACTGTCCTGAAAGTGCCAGGAAACTGTAATTATTACAATCCACAAAAAATTAACTTACTGTATTTCACTACCAGATAAACCATACTTCTCTGTAAGAGAAGCTCTGTCAATGCGGACATCCTGTACTTCTGGTAAAATAACATCCAAGAATTTGTCAAGGACTGGCTTTGCAGAGCAGTTCTTTCTCGCACAATTCCTGAAGTCATCCAAAAATGATACCATCAAGAACTTTTCTTCTACTCCCAACTCAAACAGGTGCAATTTACCCTCAGACTGCAAGCGATTCTGAAACACACAGACAACACTCAGTGAAGTACAAAGTCAAAGTCAATAAAATTTGTTCACGTAAGAAATAGCTTGTAATGAGGGAATTGAGAAAATCAACAAAACGTAAATGCAAAAGTAACATGTTATTAACATTTTATATTCTGAATACAACATTGTAACAGCATTTCTGTTAGTTTGCAACAAAACAGATAAGTTATAATAAACGATGCAAGTGTATTCTCTCGCACAACGCAAGTCAAAACTGTATGTTTGGTTTGATTACCAAATGGTGACGTCACCGTTAGGGTGGATAACCGCAGTAAAACGTTTAGGCATGGACGACACTTAACAGCTCAATGTGCCTGTACGAATTTATCCACATTCCTGCCGCAGATAATCCTATAATTGCTGGATCTTGCGGGAACGATGCTGGGCCATCTTCCTATTAGGTATCCTCCAAATATTCTCTATGGGAGATAAATACTGTCTGTGTTTTGCTGCTGGCCTCTCTAAAACAGGGACACGTTTCATACATATCCATGTTTGTGTTATGTGGCAGTGTGTTATCTTGTTTTCTGCCAAACAATCGCTGCACTGATAGAGCCTTTATTGTACCTTTACAAAAATGTAAACTGCTACCCCATTCGCTGCCATGCAACCCCACATCATCACAGAGCTTGGTTTTAAGAACCATGCACTTGTAACAGGATGGATCGTTTGCATCGTCCATCTTTGACCAATATTTCCATATGAAACCTAAAAAATGGATTTATCTCTCCACTGAGATGGAGATCAGCTGAGGTGAGATTTTGCCCACGCAACAGGCCGAAGTTTATTCGATAAAGTGAGAAATGGCTTAGGGATTGTCCATTAATCACGTGAGGCTCATAAGGGGGGGGAGGGGGTCGGGAAAAATCACGAAATATCACAAGGGGGGAGGGGGGTGTAGAGAGATATCACGCGTATTTATTTTTTCGCCCGATTTCTACTAAACTGAAAAGCGACGCGTGACCTTGACTCGCTGTAGCCAGGCAACAATATCCCCGCCCGCCGCAACATGAACCACCCGGCTCGGCTTGCCAGTCGCCAGTAAGACTGTGATTTTGGCGCCGAATACATGCGTAAATCACATATAAGCCTTTTCTTTATTATTTTTATGCCAGTGAGAATAAACCTGCAACCTTAATGTGTGTCTGGACATTTTTATCACTAATTTTCCAGAATTAAATTAGATTATACCTATATTTAAAGATAATATTCTGAAATTTTTAAAAATATTTTGTACCAAAAAAATACACGTGATTTATTGTTGGGGGGGGGGGGGGGGTTAGTCTGAAACCTCACCACAAATCACTCGGGGGGAGGGGGGGTTAAAAATTTGCTAAAAAAACATCACGTGATTAATGGACGACACCTTACGTCTCACTTTGAAGAATGCGTAGCCACACCATTTTATATATCGACGTTTAGATGCTTCCGAAATAGACTTTCCATAACTTTGTCTTGCCCACTTGACTAAATCTGCGATTGCCAGGTGCGCTGTTGTTACTATGTCCCTCCATAATATGCAGTTTGTGAAGCTTCAAGATTATGTGGCTATAAATGTGTCTTTGCAGGTAGTGGTGGGAGTTGCGACAAATTTTGTCCCTGTGACAAGCATGTTGAGACTATCTTTTTTCAAATTTTTAACAGTAAATCTGCTAAATTGTACAATCCTCTCATTGCTTACTCAATGAAACAGATTTGGAAATTAAAACAGTAAAAATGGACATAATTATAATTGAGTCTTTGCAGTAATATTAATATAATATATAATAATATATAATATAATATTAGAAGCTTTTTAGATTTTTTTCTATAAAAATTATTAAACTTTGCAATTAATAACTGTTAAAAATGTAATTTATTTAGCTCATTTTGAGGGAAATAATGAATTTTGAAAAAATTTATTTTGCATTTGTTCATCTTTGGGCTGTAGCATCTACATATTAAAAAATATTTTAAAACTTTTTAATTATTTCTTTTTTCTTAAAGTTATAATTTGCTATCAAGATGCTTAGTTATAATTTTGAGCCAAAAAAAAAGTTTGTAGGGCTGATGATTTTACTTAGCATACACTGGTTGTTTAACTCCACTTTTTTTTTTGAGTTAGCAATAGAATCTTGTTCAGAAAAATTGTTCTGTTAACTGCACAAACAATGTAAGATGAAGTTCACCTTCCAAACACACAGGTAGCAACACAAGTTTTTGCATTCAATGGCTCGATTTATTAACACAAGTGGTGCAATTGGGAGTTACGCCACTAGACATGTAACTGTAATCCAGTTGTGTTGATACACTGAGTATGTTTTTTTTTTGTTCGAACCATGGAATTTGATTTGTTTAATTGGTTAGTTTAAGTCCAGTGAGGTTTACCATGTACTCTAGTGATGAAGTGAGTATTGGTGAACCAAGTATATTGGCAGATAATGGATCCGAAGATGAATAGTTACCATCAGACTCAGACCTATCCAGTTCTGCAAGTACGAGTTGTTTATGTCTTTTATTTTTTATTAATTACTCATAACTATTTAAAGTTTAATGTGTTTACAAGCTTATATTACCTCAAAGTTTTGTATATTAAGTAAAAATTAAGAGCCAAAACATGTTGTATGGTTAGAAATTACATGTGCTCATAACCTAAAAATGGAGTTACTACACCACTAGTCCTGTCAACATTTAAGCCTACAGTGTGTAGCGTAAGTTGTACATCTGGGTGTCTATGAGGCCAAAGCAGTTAACTAAAAGTACACAAAAAAGTACAATAAAACCTATTGGCCTATTACCTGTACCTTTAAGAAAATTAGTAAATTACAATGACCAATATAAATGTCCTATAAATTTACAAGATTTACCTATGGTAATTTCTTTATTTCAGAGCATAAGTATTTTGATCTAAGTGATGGCGATGAAGCAGAAGCGGTTGCAGAAGGCCGGCCAAAGAGATGTTGAAAAAGAAAAATAAATGGGTGAAAACATGTTGAAAGAAAGAGTAAACATAATTCAAGGAAATCTTACATTACAAAAAAAAAAAATTGTTTCTGTAAATTAATTTAGTACGTAATCCCAATTGCTGCTGCAGAAAAAAAATGTTTTAATAGAACTTCAAAGCAAGCACGATGAAGTATTTTTTGAGTATTTTTGGAAAATTGGAACTAATTCTGCTCAAAATGGATTGATATGTGGCCTGGCAAAACAACAAGCACCACAATGTCATAGACTAACAACTAATGCCAAAAAGGAAAAAAAAGTACTACTAATACATTTTATTTAATTATTAATGCAAAAGTGAAGTCGTATGTAAAAAGTACTTCATAGAAACTTACCAAACATCTGATGGTAGAATGACCAGAGCACTTAAGAAAGTAAACATTGGAGAGTAGGGGAAATGACCTTCGATTGGATGGAATTAGCCTGCAGAGAACTTGCTTTACCCACCAAAAGAAAAAAAAATAACAAATATTGCTGGTTGCCTAAATTTAGGATGCATCTCTCAATTTAGTTGCGGTGAGATGGTTCGTGGCTAAAGTCGCGGGCGATAAGCTCCGGCGAGATGCTACTGCGGTGCGCTCTGTCGGGGAACAGGTGGAACTGACTCGGGGTTACTATGTTAGAAGTCCCGCAAGGGGGTACTAGCGTAAGCAGTACCATTTATAGTTTATTAGCCAAATGTACTCGTTCCTTGTCATCTTAAAATATAATCAAGTATAAACATGCACCCATTTTAGTTTTGCACAAATTAGACGTGCACTAATTTGCCCACAATATATCATTATAATCATAAAACAATAAAACAATACCATTGGGGACATTGCCTGGAAACTTAAAATTGAAAACATATAGAAACTCAAATTCTCGAGATGATAGGCTGTATTAACAATGTTTAAAACTTAACATGCTCTATAAGCCTGTATTTAAGTAGGTATAAGTAAAGTATGAGAAGCCAACAATAAAATTTTAGATAAATTTAAAAAAAAGTTCTCTCTTATCATGACCTGTGATTTACAAATTCTTTGTAACAATGATATTAAATACGCCTATTATGCCAAAACATGTAAAAATGTTTGTGACTACATTATGTTTTTTTTACTGAACTAAGCACAGTGACTAAGATATATATATATAATATAAAATGTTAAAGTATTATCACAATTGAAACTAAGGGGCATTTTTATAGACAGCATTTTCGAAAGCCATTTCTATTAATGATGTGCGGGAGCACACTCAAACACACAAGACAATTGCAAAGAAATAGTTATAATTATCAGTATTTAGTAAACTTCGATTTGATATTTGAACCTTGATACACATTTCTTACTCTTACATTACCTACCAAGTGTAAACAGAAAAAAAAAATCATTTGATAGCGAAAATTGTACTAAAACATTTCGTAGAACTTAAAATCACTTTGCAATGTATTATTTTTTTCCTACTATATAAAATTTTTTTGGAGTGGTAACAACTTAACCATTGGCATCTAAGTACCTTACAAAACAAACCTAAAAATTTTGCGGAGTTGGTTAGTTTGTTACTTCACAATGATGAGTTTATTTCGCAGCTGTGTATGGCTTAGCAAGAAGCTGGGCCATCTCCCACCACGTGTTGTCACCAAGTCAGGATGTTGGAGGGGGAAAAAAAAGGGTGTCAGCCGGGAAAAGGCCCGCCTGGTTTTAACTGTAAACAAAAATATACCAGTGTGTATCATCTCCACCTGATATGATATATAGCAATGCTGTTTACTTGGCTGCGGTGGTAGTCATGTTTGTTTAATTTCCAAATACGTTAAAATTTGTTTGAAGTACAAAAATGGATAAATATGTAGTTGAGCTGTATTTGCGAAAAAAAAATGTTAAAAATCCGAAAATACCTTTATTATATGCTCTTCAACTTCCTCTTTTCATTAAAAGCGGCGGAGATAAGAAATTCCAAATACTTTAGGAGATATCGCCGTTCTTATTTGCTATACCTGACCTGTGTAATCATTCGACCGAAGATATTTTTTTTATTGCCATGTGTTTGTGAATGCCTAATTAATGAAAATGGTTGATTAGGTCAGGTCAGTTACATTATAAATACTTTGAAACTAAGCGTACATTAAAAATAATATGAATTAATTTCAATGGTTCTTTAGTTTTAAAGTATTTATAATGTAACTGACCTGACCTAACAAACCGAGACAAAGGATGAACAGTAACAACTCACGTAAAATTTTTTTGTTACTTATTACTTGCGCAACAATAACAAATAAGACTTTAAAATTAGAAACGTTAAAAACTCACCTAAGTTGGAGGCGGTAATTAAACACCGTTTTAAACAATAAATTAACTAAATAATCACGTATTGGTTCATTTGAATTCTGGCCTATCACGAACAATCACGTGACATCATTATCCAATAAAAAAATAGACACTCGTAAACAAGAAACAATGGTATACGCCACATGAATACACTGGTATTGTGATGAAATTTAAAAATTCGATATCTCCTAAAGTATTTGGAATTTCTTACCTCCGCCACTTTTAATGAAGAGAGGAAGTTAAAGAGCATCTAATAAAAGTATTTTCGGATTTGGTAAATATGTAGTGTACGGATTAGCATCAAAATTTTTTTTAAAAATCTGAAATAACTTTCATTATATGCTCTTTTACGTCCTCTTTTCATTACAGCCTGCGGAGATAAGAAATTCCAATTACTTTTGGAGATATCGCCGTTCTTATTTTGCAATACAAGACCTATGTAATCATTCGACCGAAGCCATTTTATATTTTGCCGTGTGTGCGTGAATGCCTAAATAACAGAAATTTTCCATTAGGTAAGGTAAGTTACATTATAAATACTTCAAAATAAACGGAAATTAAAAATAATATCAATTAATTTTACTTGTATAGTTTTAAGTATTTATAATCTAACTGACCTGACCTAACAAAATGGGACAAAGTAGATTAGGTCAGGTCAGCTACATTATAAATACTTTGAAACTGAACGGACATTAAAAATAATAAAAATTAATTTTAAGGCTAAGATCCTGAGTTTCTCGCGAGCGGGCAAAGACACGCGTAGTTATCTACGTCCTCAACAGAGCGCTCTAGCAGTACGGTTGAACGATGTAGCGACGCGTTGGAAAAAGGAGGGGGGTGGGAAAGAGGACGCTGTTCTCAGAATTCTTATCGCCCAGCGGGGAGTCATGTTTACGACCGGTCAGGGAGAGGGGGGTGGGGGAAGGGTGTACTCTGCCTCGGTGAGTATTAGATTTCCAATCCCTTTGCCACTCTGTCCAGCTTGCCTTTGACGAATCCGGATAGGTTCAATGTTTAGCCAGCCGAAAAAGATTTTTAGATTTTATTTTTAAACGCATGTGAAATTAGTCCTTTTTTTTAACACTTCATCGCTGTCACGTGAATTTACGGCAACTTACATTATTGTTGTACTTTTGTTTTGTAGTAACGATCGGTAGGCTAAATATGTACATGTGTTTGTTGAAACTTCGTTTTAAACATCCATAAATTAATTTTGTCAATTTATTTATTTATACCAGTCAAATACAAAATAAATTATATTTATTTTGCAATCACTTAAATTATTTAAATGATACATAAAAATGACCAAACATTTTTCATATTAAAACGTATTTTCAACTGGAAGTACGCGAGAATTACACAGATTCATTTACTTGCGTATTGCATAGCATACTTCACGTCCATTTTTGACAGCCTTGCGAAGTCACTTCCAAAGTATCTACAAGTATATTCTTCAGGCGAATTCGGACACAGCATTATAATCTTCCATTATATCTAGAAGACGTGTTCTTACATTTGCTTGGAGTTTTAAATTATTTTTTTGAAATAATAAAGGCAATTTTAAAGTTTATTTCCATTGCAGAAACACTTACGCAATATATTTGTTGGTTCTCTGCAAGTGTATTTTGTGTTTTATTCTAGTTCGATAATGAAGTCAATCGGAATTTATTGCCTTTTTTTTCAGATTTGTTTATACATTAGATGTATATAAATATAAAAAATTATGTAACAGGATGAATCTTAAATGGTTTGAACAGTTATCTATAATTACTTTGTTTGTTCATTAAAATTGTTTCTTTTTTACTGTTCAAGTTGGATTCCTTTATAACTTAAAAAAAATATCACGTAACTAAAAAAAAATTAATGAAAGAGCTTAGTTCTGTTTGTATGAAGGTGTTAATTTTATGAAAATAATGTAATACAATTTGTTCTCTAGCTAAGTAGATTTAGAAGTAAGGCTTCATATTTCAGTCGTTACCATGGTACGACTTCCGGAAAAGTTTTACATATATTTGTTTTTACAGAAGGTACCGGAGCTTGCAGGTTGCGCAGAAAGGAATTGTATTGTTTGTGAGAGTTCTCTGTTGGTAGTAACACATATGATATATGTTTGATGTTCTGTTTCCAACTCATCGTTAACTAAATTTTACAGACTGATAATTATCATTTGATTTAAAATCTAAGTTATTTACAGTGTTTAAAATATGCTTTCTTGCGTTTAAGAATATTTCGTTTTGTTTGTATGATGTTTGAGTCACCCGCAAAGATAATGAGATAGTTATTTTATACTGCTTCTTTCGCGGTTTTTTTAATTTTAGTCTTGACAATGGGGAATGAATTATTCAGGCTGTGCTAAATAGATAGATTATGCTTTATATTATTAAGATCAAACTCTTCTATTTTTGTGCATTTGATAGTATTCCTAGTTTAGTTAATTTATCCAACAATATATTTAAACAATCAAGGCCTTAGATGCTTTATAAAAAAAACTCAATTGATTCATAATCAGTTGCCGTGTATAGATTTATTTTGTAGAAAATAAGCAGTATGTGTTTTAGTACTAGAGTTGATGAAAAACCATGTATTAAATTTGAAAATATGTTTTACTTTTCATACTTAAAATTATCATACAATGATCAAATATTTTTCGATATAAGTAAGGACACCTGTATTTCGCGAATACATCTCGTGTCAGGCTATTTCACACATAACTGTAGCTTTTTTCTTAGAGGTTTGGCGAATTGCGGGCGTGGAGCAGTACGGTAACTACGTCCTCATTGGCCCGGTCAAGTGCGGGAAAACAGCCTTCACCGACCACAGCCAATAATTACAAGAAAAATCTACAGTGTTTTGTAAAATACCTTGACACGAAATGTATTCGCGAAATACAAGTGTCCCTAGATATAAGACGTAATTGCTCTCGGACGATAATTTTCTTTACTGGTATTATCACCTTTCTTATGCAGGGGAATAGTTTTTGTTGTCTTGTGATACCCATTCTGAACGAATTCCAATAATGTTATATGTGTTTATTATAATAAATGGAGAAGTATATATACTATTAGCAAATGGATCATTAAAAATATGAAAAGAAATTATAAAAAATTACAAATTACTCTACTGCACATAAATCACAGATTTTAAAAAGCCAAAATTACTATAACATTCAAAATATTACAGAGCGTGCCATGTAGAAAACACGGACGCATGTTGTTGTCTAAATGAAATAAATAAAATACAAGTCTGCGGCTTTAAAAACCAAAGAAATAAAATTTTCATAAATATTCAACGCTTATAAGGGTACAACCATTCATTACACTGATAGGACATAGTTTTTCAGTACATCATACTGATTCCAAACCAGACACACATATATAAATAATTTGTGTTACAGTTCAATTAATTTGGCCATGATTTAAACCTGATAAATAAACAATGCAAACAAGCGGAACTGTACAGAGTATCTTCAAATAAAATCTGGGCCAAAAGTAAATCAATATTTTAGTGCTCAAAACAATTAGAAGAAAATGGAAGATTTTTTGTAGTATTATAAATTATCATACAAGGATTGCTGATTTGGTTTTGTATTAATTTTGAGCATAAAACTACCCCGAAAATATTGCCATCATAAACATTACTATGAGTCTGATTGGCCATGTTGGTGATATGCACGATTTTCAAGGCTGTCTCCCGATATTATATGATGTGTTTTATTTTTATACTAAACGAAGCACGAATATGTTTTATATTTCTTGTGTGAGATACCAGTTGCAAAGACTTTGCAGTTTGATTTTATGGGTAGTGAATCAGTGGTATAAAATAACTTCATTTATTTTTCCCGATAACATATTTTTGACATTAGTATAATTTTATCACTCGCCAAGCAGAGAACCTTATTTTTTTAGTCACGAAAAAAATTGTTTGTATTCAATATCAGCTAATAACTTATTATTGCTTATGTCTTCAAATACATTTACACAGTGGCGTAGCATGCCATCTCGGCGCCTGGGGCGGGAGACCCATTTTGCCGCCCCTATTCTATAGGTGCTTACTTAAAATTAAATTTCACATGCAATGAGGTACCTTTTATTGAAGTTAAAATAGGATGAGCGGTTTTACAAGCGGATTCTACGGGCCTTATGAGCAGCGAAGTCAGAAATAACTTTGTCAAAATCAATATTAGCAGCCAATTCTTGTTCAATCGACAATATAGCCAAGTTTGATAGTCTAGCGGAGCTCATAGTAGATCTGAGGTAATTTTTTATTAGCTTCAACTTCGAAAAACTTCTCTCACAACTTGCAACACTAATCGCCAAAGTCAAATATATACGAATCAAGATGACTATATTTGGAACCGAAATTCCGAGATTCAGTTTTTGAATGAACTGGAGGAGCTCCAGTGGTCCATTACCACTTATATGTTCCTCTGATTCAGAACAGGCAACAACAACAAACTGCTAAAGACGCTTCCACTCCATCTGAAACTCGTCCTTGTCAATGTCTTCTAATACATGGGAAAGATCACACTCGAACTTGCTGTCCAAAAGTTTCGCTGGCATCAAAAATCCGAACTTGTCCGATATTTCTTGAATTTGCTGGAATCGAGTCGTCATTTCTTGAATGATCTTGTCGAATGATGCGGTAATCTCTCGACGGATTTCCTGTTCGTGAGACAAAGCTGCATCTTCAGAAGATTCATCGCCATGCATGCGTTTTTTCCTGCGAATTCTTCTCGTTTTCAGTTCGATTCCGAGTTTTTCGCAGAGAGTCTTAGCAAAGTCAATTGCTTCTTGCACGAAACGGTCTCTACTTTCCACTAAGAGGGTTTTCAAAGTGCAGAGTTTCTGAGCACACTTATCCACACTTAGTCCTCGTTGCTGCAGGTAAATCTGTGCGTCATCTACTTCAGGTAGCACTGCAGCCCAAAAGCCAAGAAAAGTTAGGAAGTTAAATGACTGCATGGCTGTCAGGAGAAGACTGGCTCCCGATCTTGTTTCGGAAGTTTGAGATGAATCTGTTAATTGTTCCAGTACCTCAAGAACTACCTCAAACTTATTTTTAAGCATCTTGACAGCTACATGTCTAGCGCTCCAGCGCGTTTCAGTGACTCGTTTTAATGCTTGACCTGTGATGGCAACCAAAGCGTTCCATCGAACAGTTGATGCGGAAAAGAAGGCAAACAGCTTCTCCAGAGTTCCAAAAAATGTCACGGAATCCACTGATTCAGAAGCAGCGTGTACCCCAGCCAAGTTTAGTGAGTGGTTTGTGCATGCAACGAATATAGCTTTCGGATTCGGTGCTTTAATCCGGGCTTGAACTCCATTGTGGATCCCTGACATTGTGGCAGCATTGTCATAAGCCTGTCCTCTCAGATTCTGTATGTCCAGTCCGTCTAATGTTATCTTCGCGATTATATCGTTGCTGAGATCTTCTGCATTTTTTCCTTTTGGTTCGAAGAAGTCAATGAAAGATTCTACCACGGCGACTTTTTCTCCTTCGATATGTACGTATCGCAGAACTTGGCTCATTTGGTCATTGTGGGAGATGACTGGTGTGCTGTCGAAGATTACGCAATAATATTTAGCTTCTTGAATACGACGGATGATGGTGGATCGAACTTGCTGTCCCAGTAAGTTTATAAATTCATTCTGGGTTTCTGGAGATAGATACGAAACTGAGACTCTTGCTCCCAGCTTTATCTTTGTCAGGTGTTCCATTAGAAGAGGGTCGTATTTAGCTAGGAGGTGCACTAACTCCAGAAAGTTCCCGCGATTGCCACTATCATCTCCTCGAATGTCTTCTCGATGTCCTCTGAAGGCCAGATTCTGTTTGGCTAAGAACTGGATAATATTCAGCAACCTGTACAGTACATCCCTCCACTTCTTCTCCTCACTTTCGAAAACTTCTTGTTGTTTCTGATCGATGGTTGCTTTACAGTTCAGGCGAACTTCCAACTCCTTCCATTTCAAGAAGCTCTGTTCATGGCCCAGGCTATTTTCATGGTCTCCTATTCTTGGATTTAGCTTCCACCATTTGTTGAATCCTTCTTCAGATGCGAAGTTAGAGCCGGAATTGCCAAACAGCTTGCAAGAAAAACAATACAAGGATTGCTTCAAAGGCGAGTACACCATCCATGTTCGGAGAACCTTTTCGCCGTTAGATAATGGTTTGTAGAACCACTCTTTGGTTAGTTTTCGGGTACCGCCTTTCGTTGAAGTCCCTGAGCGAACAACATCGGCAAATTTGGAATCGATGTGCTGTACTGAGTCAGATCCGCGACATACTAGAAGCGTTCTTACTTCGTCGGTCATAGGAGAAGGCCAGCAACCTACATCGTCGAGATTCACATCTTTGATTTCGGCAGGAGCAGAAGGCACGATTTCAATTATGTCTTCTTTGGCAACATTCACTTTTTCTGCAGGCTTATGACTAGATGCTTGAGGTACTTTTAATGAGTCGACTTCGTCTTGACCCTGCTCTGTGGTGGGACCAGAACTACTTCCAACTGCGACGGCAGGTACGTCTTCTTCTTGTACCTGTAAAATAAGTTATGTATTCCCATGAATATTGGCCGGAGGACACGTTCGAATTTCAAATAAGTATTTTATCTATCACAAAACAAAAGTGGATTTGGTGACGGCGCGGTTTGCCGGGCTTATAGGAAAATTTACAAACAAAATTGATTTTGTATGGCAGCTACCTTTTTTAGAGTTTCCCGGTAAAAACTGACTGAGTAAGCCATGTTATAGATGTTATTAAAAGGTAAAATGACGAGAAATTTGAGAAAAATCGTTGGCGCCATTTTTGAGCTAAATGAAAAATTATGTTTTCTTTGTATGACAGGTACCATAAATAATCAAGATATCCAAAAACAAAAAAAAAATATTCCTAGACTACTACTAGATTTACAAAACATCCCCTATTGAAGTTTTAAATTCAAGTAGCAGGACAAAATTCAGTCGTAAACTTAAAAAGATGTACCTTAACTCAATGTAATTTATGTTAATATACTCCATACTTTTTAAACAATAATCAATGTTCAAACAGCTATTAGAGCAATTTTAAGTGTATTATAAAATAAGATTTAATGTACGAGTGTGACTCCGTACTCGCAGACAAACCTAGGTGAATAGGTTTTGCGAGACTAATGTAAGAAATATTGTAACTTTTGTAAACAATAAATAAATAATAATAATAATAATAATAATAATAATAATAATATAGGAGTTTTACTGTGTCCCGGTTTGCGGAAGTTGTTTGGTTTGCCCTGGGTTAAGGTCAAACTTTACAGTACAATGCGTAGTACTAAATTCAATGAGTGCGAAAGAGAGCCATCGACACGGGCCGACGCGTGAAACAAAAGATTTTGTATGAGTAATTAACATAATAAGGAGTGCCGCTCAACTCGGCTCGCGCGCGCCGGGCGGCGCGGCGTGATGCGATGTTGCCGTTCGTATGTAAACAAACAAACGTTATAAAGAGCTCTGTCAGTGATTTCGCAGTTTTTCTTTTAAATAAATATTAAAAAATAGTTGGTGCGCAAAATTTTAGATAAAAATGGAACATTATAGTGTGTCTGACACATGTAATGGATGAATCATAGATCAGATCTCAACCCGCTTCACCGGCGACCCGCCCCCGCGGGTTGCCGCCCGGGGCGGGCCACCCCCTCCGCCCCACCCACGCTACGCCACTGCATTTACAGTACTGTTCAATTTGTACAAGCATGAGAAGTAAACAATAATTTCTGCAACAACGTTCTTCCGAAAGAAGGTATACACCGATTTTAAAGGTGCGTGCCTATTTCTTAATTTTATTTTTTTAATAATTATAAAATAAATATTGGTACTTTCCCGAATTTCCTCATTGAGGCTGCGACCCAAATTTCAAGTTTCCAGCCCTTTTGGCAGTGGGTTGGAATTTGTATTGGCCAGTATGTGAGCGAGGGAACTACTTTTTGCATATTCGAGCAATTCAAAATTTAGGCCCTAAAGTTTAAGTATAACAATTTCACGTAAACTAGATAGCTCAAAGGCTGGTAAAACAATAGAAATTTATTTCATATAATTCTGTATCAATTTCATCGAAGTATTACACACCCATTTCAACACATTTTATATACATAATAATTATACTTCAGCAAGGTCTTCAGTTTCTTGTAACACAAATAAAATTACCTAAAAAAATTACAAGACATACTTAAAAAAGTTTTTAAATTGTAATATTTGCCAAAGAATTTAAATAAATCTAACTGCAAATGTAAGAACACAGTATAAAGGTCTTTAAAATTGTATTTTGGAAAATTACCTGAATGTTTATTTGCTAAAACTCCTCATTTCACTTGTTCAAAAGTATTTACATGTATACATATGCGTGCGTGTGTGCGCGCACATGGAACTTATGTTTCTATGATCATTTATAGTTGCAAATAATGTAGCGGAAGTTAAATTGAAAAATATATAATTCTTTTTGACCAATATTTGTTTTAAAACATAATTTTACATGACCCCAGAAGCAAAAAAAAAAAAAAAAAAAAAAAAAGAATCGCCACTGCCTTGTAATTGCGTTTCTAACGAACTTGTGTAACTAACGAAAATGCTCAAGGTTAGTGATACAATAAATGCTTGGGTAGTGAAAAATCCATTGTTAAAAACCAAAGGTAATTTTAAACAACCTTTAGTTAACCATACTTGAACGACAGCATAGAGAGATTGTCCCTTATTTTTGTATCGTTATATACATAACTAAATCATTATGGGAGGAAGTTGCCATAGGCGGCTGGTCCTTCAGTTACTAATTTTTTTTAAACATCTATTAATATTTTGATCATAACTCATTTATGTAACATTACACCCAGAGGTATAGCCCATACTACCAGAGCTAAAGTCGAGGTACAAATATAATTAAAGAAACATAATTAAATAAATTATAACTAAAGAAATATAATTAAATAAATTTATACAAAATCATTGTCATTTTGCAAATCAATTTTTTTATACAATAATTATTGAAATATTCTAATAAAATCTTAAACATTATATATTTGTCTTCTTGAATAGAAGTATAAATAATAATTTAAATTGATTTTGGAAGTTATATTATTATATGAAACCATTTTGCTATTATTTTAATACACCATGATTGCAGGATTCATTCATGTGTTACGGTAAAGAGTCATATCAAAATACATAATGAAGTCACTAAGATAATATGTGAAATAATGTTGTAATAAATGTAATTTGCGACGTTCACGTAGATGCCTGTAAATGAAACAGGTTAGACGTTAGATATTATATTTAGCACTTTAATATTTCCAAAATAAGTTTTTTTAAGGCGCCCAACTATTATAATAAATCTCTATCTACTAAAACAATTCAGTAATTGTAGTTAGATGATTTTAAATCAAAAATATTCTATGAATAAATTTGTCACGACAAGTGAAGCATATTAAATATAATTTACATCACTGAGAAGCTGACAAATATATCTATAGAAATTGTCGACAACGTGAGACGGTTTTCAATTCATTGATTACTATTGATGATACTAGTGTTGTGTTTTGACCGTTTCGAAGCGGTAATATTCCCGCCTGAACTCTTGCGATGTTCGAGGCATCTAGTGAGTAAACTCGGAACTAATCGGAGCTCTAGCGGCAAACTGTTGAACTCGTTCCTTTCATGTGCGGCAAGTGACAGTTAAATCACAATATTTTGTACTCAGATTATTTAAATTCTGTACGTTGTATTAAAAAAATTATACGGCAGAATTGTTCATTGTACCTCCTTTAAGTTGTGTGCAAAGTAACAGGTATGTACCGTTTAAATATATACCTAATATTTAGTTTTGAAAATTTCAAAATTAAAATTTAATAAGAAAGCATTTTTTGAGAAAATTTTAATCATCATATTTACAAAATTTAAAGTTTTGTTTACAATTATGCCGTTTATATATTTATTTATCTACTACGATATTCATGGCAGAAATAATTTTCTTGGTGACTGCAAAACTAAGGATCTTAGCCTTAATGGTTGTTTAGTTTTAAAGTATTTACAATGTAGCTGACCTGACCTAACAAACCGGGACAAAGGATGAACAGTAGGAACTCACGTAATTTTCTTTTTACGTAATTTAGTCGTGCAACTACGTCGCGAAAAAAAAAAAATCATACTTGTAAACAAGCAACAATGGTGAACGCGGGAAGCCTACGATTCACTCATCCTTCTGGACATACCCGAATACTCACGTTGGCAAGTCTTCTTTCAACAGACGAGAGAGGCAAACGCCCGATCGTGCATCTTCGGTTTTTTTTATGTTTATTGTAAATAAATATACAACTCATGATAACTAATGGTCAATTAGGTTATGTTAGCTACATTATAAATACTTTAAAACATTGTGGACGGTTGATTTGGTTAGGATAGCTACATTAAAAATACTGTGAAATCATGTAAACGGTTTCATAGTGCTGGATAGCTACATATTAAAAATTTATTTGCTAAGCAACCATAAAATGATTTTACAGTTTTTTTAATGTAGCTATACTTACCTAATATAACCAACCATCCACAATGTTTTAAAGTATTTATAATTACTTCTTGCTAATTTTAAGAAAAGAAGACTTGCCAACGTGAGTATTCGGGTATGTCCAGAAGGATGACTGAATCGTAGGCTTCCCGCTCAACGCCGCATGAGTGCACAGGATGAAAATTAAAAAATTCCATATCTCCTAAAGTATTTGGAATTTCTGATCTCCGCTGGGTTTAATTAAAAGAGGAAGTTAAAGAGCACAGAATAAAGGTATTTTCGGAATTTTAAATTTTTTTTTTAACAAATATTGCCTAAATATGAAAATTAAAAAATTCAATATCTCCTAAAGTATTTGGAATTTCTTATCTCCGCAGGCTGTAATGAAAAGAGGACGTAAAAGAGCATATAATGAAAGTTATTTTAGATTTTTTAAAAGAAAATTTGACGCTAATCCGTACACTACATATTTACCTCGGATTTTTAACATTTTTTTTCGCAAATACCGCCCAACTACATATTTACCCAAAAATGTGTTCCATTATTACTTTGTCGTTTATTTTTTATTAACGTAAATTATGCCCATGATATGATTTTAAAGCCTTTTTATTAATAACATTAATATATATTTATTTAAAAAGTCTTACCAAATCTTCATCAACCAAACTTTTGTTACTGATCAAACTATATAACTGATGAACGAGAAAAACTGGCGGCAAATGACGAATTGTTAGAACTGGAAATAATATCTTTAAATATGTCAAGGCAGATTCTGTATTACTGTTATCAAATGACCCCACTAAATCTGGATTATTCAAAGTCTTTTTTTTCTTCGCACCAGCAGTCAAGTATGTCGGATAAACACGCTTACTCATTATTTCAATAGCACTTATTCAAGGAATACCAAAATATACACAAAATAACGCAAGTTATAAACAGAAAGTGTAGTTCTTTTTTAAAAAAAAATGTGTATGCCACTGCTTGTTTTGTGGAGGAAAGTATTAACTTTAATTAAAATATACTGACGTCGACCCAAGTGTCTCACCGGCTCCTTCAGGCCATTATGCCTCGTCAGCACCCTCTCTTGATTAATTGAAGTGTTTACGATTAGGGACGCACCCGCGTCCGCCCTAGCACGTCAGTAGACATTATTGAGTTTGTAAATATTTATACTTTTTATGTACATTTTAATTAATCACGAGCATCCACGATTGTATATAATTTGTAACTTAACAGAACTCTCAAGTCTTAAATATTGTGTCTAAGATTGTACAAATACTTAATTGACGTTTAATTCTGAAATAATTAATTAATTTGTGTTTATGTTTTGTCATTTACCGTTCAATTACTTGTAATGTCATTCCTTAAATAATTATGTGATTTCTTTCGAGTTCTATGCTTAGTAATGTAAACCGCAAGCCTGGTCCGCCGTGCGAGTCGTGTCTCCCACACCAGCCCGTTTCCCCTTCCTCCCCTCCACAGACCGTGCGGGCGGGTGGCGGGATGTAGGTCAGTTACTCTCAGGCTGCCGCACGGGCAGACCAGCTCCGCTCCGCGAGAAGAAGTACGTTACGGAGTCCGGTTCGCAGTGTGGATGAAACGTCCGTCAACAGACGTGGTCGTCCAAGCTGTGACAGGATTTCCAGTTATAAAAATCTCGTTAACATTGACGTCGACCCAAGTGTCTCCCCTGCTCATAAAGTCCGTTATGCTGCGCCAACCTTTTATATTTAATAACGTGTCATGTATATTATTTTTATGTATTATTTTTTCTGTAAACTTTTGTAATTATTTTTATACGTGTTTATAAAATATTATGTGATATTTTACGTTAACTGTCACTGGGCGTCGAAGCCGAGGCCAACACCAAGAATCTCTCCGAGCGCTGCACGTGTCGCGGAGTGGGGTGGAGGACAGGCGGAGAGGCAGAGACGTGACAGGAGGGGGCAGTTGGCATCTGGCGGCTGGACGAGGCGGTCGCACGGTGAGATGCAGAGCCAAGAGCACAGACGGGTGAGATTGTGTCAAGGGGAATTGAGACTTCACGACCACGCCGGTTACGCAGCTTATCGTTTTTGTAAATAGTTAAATTGTTTATAAGGGTTTTTCTTGTTTCCGCGAAATCAGACATTGCGCCTATCAGTGACACGGGCGTACCGCAACGAGACGGTCTTCATGTCTTCGGATCTGGCAATCACACTGATTTTGTTTTCTCGCTATCATTCAGGAGGAGCATAATAAGTTCTTCATACGTACGTGTCACGAGACCATGGGGGCAGCCCGCACTTGGCGCCTGCCCACCGAAACACGTGTAGCCGAGCTTCACTCCGCGGAGAGAACGGGTGTTGAGCCGCGCACAGCTCATGTAAAGGGACTGTGTTAAAGACTAAGAAACGATGTGTCACAAACGGACGAACTTTCATTGTCTCACAGGCAGTGATAATTTCCCCCTGCCACAAGGCATGAACCCCGACCCGAGAGTAGGACATAACCAGCTAAATTACGGGGGGTGATATCCGTGGCTACGTCAAGTGTCGCCCAACTTGTGTGGCCAATTTCTTAAGAAATTTATGCTGAATATTTTTACGAACTTTTTATTAAATTTTTGAGCGGGCCGGGCAGAGACGCGGCGCGGCAGGGCTGAGCGTGGGAGACGCAGCTGCGAACGGAAGCTGGCGCGACAGGGCGGCGCGACGAGATAGCAGCGGATCGAGTTACGATGCGTTCCACGGCGCTGGTGCGTAACAGAAGCCGGGCGGTGACACCGAGAAGATAGTGGATGTCGACGGGACTGATAATGTCGGCAGAGTGCGAGTGGTGTGACTTACCGCGTCGGGACGATAACACCGCAGGTGACGACACAGAGAGATCGTGTGCGTGTTTGTAGACCCGGGAGGTGAAGCCGGACACAGACGAGTTTGACAGGGACAGTAGCGGTAAACTAACGCACGCGCAGAGCAGGGGCAACAGTGAAATAGACAAACAAGTGAAGACCAGTGCGGGCGTGACGGGCGAGGAGGGAAAAGTGGCAAACATTGAAGGAGGGGTAGCAGTGATGGCCGGACGTAACAAGTTTCCCGCGGTGCTGCGGGTAGCGGAAAGGTCGACTCTACTGCCGGAGTTCGCGGGATAAGTGCACGAAAATCCGCGAGCATTTACCCAGATGTGCCGGGATGCACTGAGAGACGTACCGCAGAACACCTGGGCAACTACAGTGAGCAGACAACTGCGAGGGCGGGCCTTACTGTGGTGGATTGAAACTGGCGATTTCCTAGCAGACTGGGACGAATTCGAATGAACATTCGAGCGCCGTTTCGACGGACATCTCGCGTGGGCAAGGTGACAACAGACACTACACTGCGAAGTGCAAGGCCGTAATGAAAGTGTCGAGGCGTTCATACACAAGAAGGCACGGTTGCATCGCCGTCTGAACTCGAACGTACCCGTGAAACAAATCATTCCCGTCATCGGCGAACTAGTGCTACCAGAACTGAGACCGTTTTTGAGGGGGGTGTTGGACCGCGATCTAATAGACTTTGTGGAAATAGTCTGGGGAGTGGAGCAAGATCTGTGTAGACTTAGAAGTGTGCATGCATCGCAGAAACGGGGCAGCGGGGTACATATACAGGAGCGGTCGGAGACCAAAGAGGCACTGGCAGTGGTGCTATATGTATCCGTGCCGACAACAACGGACATGCGGCGACAAAACAGACCGGCACCGCCCATCCCGGAGAGGCAGGAGTCGAGGCGTCAGGACAGAGGGGGAGAAAGCGGGATACCACCACGTTGCCTGTACTGCCACAATGTAGAGTATCATTGGCACGCCGAGTGTCCGACCACGGCCAGACTGTGGGAGAAGATGGCGAGAGAGGACGTCAGCAGGAAACGGACAGTAGGGGACAGTGACTCAGTCGGACACTTCCCCCTAGAGACCGGACCTTCCGACGCACTCAGAACACCATCGCCGAAGAGGGACATCACAGCAATGCCACCCAGCTTAGCCACACAAGCAAGGACGAGCGAATCAACACCAGCACGGCGGGAACCACGGCCGATGCGGAGCCGAGACGGACAACGGACGTGGACACCGGGAACGCCACCCACCTGGGGCACGAGGTGTCCCGAGGCAACATCGACTCCGAGGGGAACACCGGCTACAACCCACCTACACATCGAGACGGCTGCCCCAGACGTCGCACGTCCAGACGCCGCGGGAGGCGTGACCGCCTAAGCGGAGCCGGACGCCGCACCTGCCCGGCTGGGACAGCTGGGAGACGGTGCGGCGCATCTGCTGCGGGTACCTGTCTGCCTGGATGGGCGGCCCGTCCACGCCCTGGTGGACACGGCGGCGAGCCACACATTCGTCGCCAACAGTCTGGTGCCGGACGCCTAGATGCTACCCGGGGAGGATGTCATCCAGCTGGCCACGGAGGGAGTAGACGCGCTCACTACTGGGCGCGTGCAGGTAACCATTGTCGTACGAGACAAGCTCAGTCAGACTACCGCATTGGCGATCCCAGGCTTGCGCGAGGACCTGATCCTGGGGCTGCCCTGGTTGATCCAGGAGGACGCAGCTATCGACATGGGCGATGGTAAACTGCACGTGGGCCGGCAAGGGCGACGTACTCTGTATGCTGTCGGACCACCACGAACACCCCCGACCCCCCATCCATAGGTCAGGCAGGATCCGCAGCGAGGTGCGGCCCGAGTACGTGCACCTGTTCGAGGAGGTGTTGGAGCAGCAGCCACAGGTGTTTGCAGAGGCGGATCTCGTACGGCGCACGACGTACGCAGAACACAAGATCCCGACTCGGCCCCATGCCCCTATTTTTGTGAAACCGTTTGAGTTCGGTCCAGGTGAGCAGCGGGTCATACAGGAATAAATTAAGGACATGTTACATACTGGAGTCATAGAACCTAGCGAGTCCCCGTACAATAGCACCATTGTTATGGCAAAGAAAAAAGACGGCTCACTAAGATTTTGTATGAACTTTAAGCCTATTAATTCTGTGACTGTTCCTGCCCCACCACCACTGATCAACATAGCTGATGCCCTGGCTGGCCTGGGGAGGGCAAAAATTTTCACTTCACTTGACCTAAAGTCCTGGTACTGGCAGGTGCCAGTTTGCCCGGAGGACCGCCCCAAGACGGCGTTCACTGCTCCCGACGGCCGCAGATTCCAGTTCTGCGCCATGCCGTTCGGGCTAATGGACGCTCCTGCGACGTTTCAGGCCATGATGGTCGGCGTCCTGGACGGATTTGTTGGCGACTTCGTCACAGCCTACCTGGACGATGTGATTGTCTGGTCTGACATGTGGGAGGAGCACGCGAACATTTGTCTCTGGTCTTGGAGCAGCTTGCCAGACATAGATTAACCTGCAATCCACGTAAGTGCCATGTCGGGGCGGCAGAGCTGCAGTTTCTGGGGCACCTTGTCCATGCTGATGGGTGCCGGCCGCTGCCCGAGCACTTGGACCTGATTGCGACTTTGTCGCGGCCTCGTCTCTGGTGAAGCTGTGGAGACGGGGTGGACATCGCTCGGTCGTTCAGTTGTTGTGGTGTTTGCCCGGTGCCAGCTCTTGGGTAGAGCAGCCTCACACTCTGAGGCGGGAGTGGACCGTTCAGCCCAGTGCAGCTGACCGAGGACGTGCTGACAAGGAGTAGCTAGCAGAAAGATTGGGTGTAGAAGAGAGGGATGCCCGCGGTCTCACGAAGAGTCGCTAGCAGAGGATTGCCCGCGGTCTCACAAAGAGTCGCTAGCGGATGGGTGGGCAGAGAGAGGTAGAATGAGAGAGAGAGAGAAGGAAGCCCGTGGTCTCACGAAGAGTCGCTAGCTGAGGATAGGAAAATAAGGAAGGCAAGCCAATAATACCACTTTTGCCTGTAATAATATTTATTCTCCCAGATTGGCTGGGAGAGAGGAGAGCTTACAATGGTGATTAATCTCCCAGATTGGCTGGGAGAGGAGAGCTGTCTGGGCGATATTTTTTTTATTTCCTAACCTAAATTAAAACTAAGTGTGTTTGGGAGGGGTCTGGATTAGGGACAGACTCTAAGTGTGTCTCAGGCCGAAGCCTATACGCTCTAATCATGCAGGGGTAGCCATGCGAGAGAGGGTGCATGCATTGTGTGCTAGGAGGGGATTGGCCAGCCATGGCAGCGATTGGCGCCATGACTAACTCCCCTCACTGACTATTCTAGACTAAAACTAGATAAGTTGGGCCCAGGTAAAACCTGCATAGACACAAGGAAAACCCTGGGCATTTACATGCGGGATGCAAAAATTCACGCATTAATTATATGCGGGTTGGCTACGGGAGTAGAAGGATGGCTCAGGAAGAAGAGTTGGAAGAGTAGAAAATATCTACTAAGTAAAGGCGGGCTCTTGGACATTTCTGTCTGCATTTTGGATTGGGCATGCTGTCTGGGATTGTTAGCCCGCCCAATTTATACACGTTTCTTCTAGAACCATTTGTGTTAAAGTTTTACATATTTCTATCTCTTTTGATCTTTCGCATTTTACAATATTATTTACACATCTACAAAACATACTTACAATATACACTTAATAATCTACGTAAATATTTACAATAATAACATATAAAAAATAACTATAATACATTGTCTCTTTATATTTACCACTGCCATCTGGTGACGAGTGGTGGCACTACCAGGACCATGGCTGGAGTGTTGCGCCGCGGACAGGACTGTGACCCGGGTTTTTGTTTAATAAAGAGGAGGTACGACGTCAGACGCCCCCCCCCCCTGGAAAAGCCCTCCAGCAGGCACATGATGCCTTCTCTCCTCGTAGTTGCGAGCGTCAGGGCCGGCCTGCTGGTTCCGGACTCCCTGGGTCGCCATTCACCAGTGTGTCCAGTTCGCTGCCTGTGACGTAATCTGCCAGGTACAGTGGGGGCCGGCGTCATCGTCGGCGGTATCTCTGGTTGTCCTCAGCTGGTTCCTCCACCTTGACCCGGAATTCAGCATCGGCGAGGGAGGCTCCATGCCCCCATCCGCCTCGGGTAGGGGAAGGTGGTTCTGTTGTCTCGATGTCATCCGGTTCTGTCACCAGGGGCTGTTCCTTCGTGGTGCCTATGCCCGCCTCTGGTGTCCCAGTGACATCAAGGATCTGCATTCGTGCTGGGTGACTCTGGTGCTGTCGCCTCGGGGTCGTGACAGGGGCTTCTGCAGGCCTCTCCATTCTTGTCCTTGGGCTCGGTGTTCCCTGGAACAGATGCTGCATTCCTTGGGGTGTGACAGATTGGTGGTTGTCCGGCATTGTTCCTGCCACATCTAGTGTAGGATCCTCCATGGTATTGCCCCCTTCTGGGAGTGCTGTTTTCCGGATGTGGTCCCGGTGTACTTTTCGCCTTTGCCTACCCCGGCGCACCAAATACGTACTTTGACTTAGCCGCTTCATGATGCGGTGTGGTCCCGACCATCTGGGGCTCAGTCCAGCACAGTAGTTCTTTATTGCATTGGACAGGGGATGTGTGCGGATATACACGTGGTCACCAGGCTGTAGCTCCGGTGGTTTTCGTGTGGTCTGCAGGGTTATCTGCTAAGTGTAGGCCCTCTGGTGTTCTCGCGCTGTTGTCAGCTCAATCGCTTGCCGCCGACAGCGATCCTCGGGGTCTTCCCCTTCATCTGTCACTTCGTGGGCCGTCCATTCGCCGGGCATGGTCCATATCTCATCCAGTTCTTCTGCTTGCTTTGCTCGTCGACGCTCAGCATCTGAGGAGGTGCGTTGGGTGTCGAGAACTCGTTGTTTGGGTTCGATCAGGTCCGCTGGAGGTGGGTCATCATCTCCCACAGTGAGCAGGTGACAGGTCATGTCTCTTGGCCTGTGGTCGTGTGACCTGTGGGAAGGTGGTATGCTTCCTAGTGTATATACTACCAGGCGCTCACATTTACCTAAATTTACCAGGCCTGATGCTGGTGAAATCAAGGCATCCTGCTCTACCAACCATGGCTGTCCGAGTACCAAATATTCTCTGAGTCCTTCTACCACGACTGCTGAAGTTTGGGTCACCATCTCCTGTATACCCACAGTGATGATGGCATCTCCAATGGCTGTCCCAGTTCCAGTGTTCGTAGCAAGGCGCAGGGCACAGCGTCTGGGTTTGATATCTGCGGGTGGTACACAGTGCTGGGCGACGAACACATGGCTCGCCCCTGTGTCTATAAGTGCGGCAGTCTGTCTCCCGTTCAGGGTGATGGGGATCCGCATCAGTCGGTTTTCTAGCGTGGTGAGCTGCCCCAGTTGTTCAATGTTGTTCTCTGTGGCTTGTAGCAGGGGATTGGCTGGCGCAGGAGGTAATTCTGTAGGTCCTACACCCCCTACTGCCCGTTTTCCCGCCGGTTGTTGTTGCTGTTGGTGTCTCTGGCAGTCCTGATGCCAGTGATATGTGCCCTATGGGCATCCAAGACGGCACTATGGTGGTCGGCCTCCATCGCGCCGATTGCCTGCATTCCGCCATCCTGGAGATGTGTTTTGGTCTGTCCCACCAGGTTGGCCCTCGATCGCCTGTGTTGCTGTCCGCCATGGACGTTCCTGCGGTATGGCCCTGCTTGTCCCTGCAGGTGCTCCAACCTGATGTCTGGGTCCTTGTTCGGGGATAGTTGTCCCGGTTCGAAGTCCCAGGAGGTGTTGTAGGTTGCCTTCTGTAGCTGTTGCCTGTCGTACGTAGTCCTCTACCGTCCCATTGCAGTATGGTCTGAGGAATGGTTGCAATTCTTCTCGCATTAATGCAGTAACTTCTGGAAAAGCTTGCTCGGGGTCTTCTCCTGGGGCTATGCGCTGATACAGCCGCAGCTTGTTTGCCACGAACTGCTCTACTGACTCTGAGTCCTTTTGGGTCTCGCCGTAGAAGCGAGCCTTACAGCTCATGACTGCCATGCGGTCGTCGAAGCGCCGTGTTAAGCGGGTAGCGAACTCCTGCCACTGCATGTCATAGCGTCCCCACAGGTTCCACCACTCACGAGCTTGCCCGCGTAATTGCTCACTCGTGCGTTGTGTCCATTCTTCAATCTGCACCCCGCATTGTGTCAACCGTCCCTGACACCACTGCACAAACTCGCATGGGTCCTCATGCGCTAGCCCACTGAACTCTGGTAGCACTATGCGCCCTTTGCGGTAGCTGTCCGCCCCATATGCACATTTGGTTGCACTGCTGGGCTTGCAAGTACCTCCCAGTCTATGAGGTTTGCCCCTGCCTTTTGTGTTGGTGCCTGTGTGGGCCTTGGTGTTGCTATTGTATCCCAAACCAATGTACCCATTGCTAAATCTGCTCTCACTGGTTTGCACTCAGATGTGTTGTGCCGCTGTTCCTCTCCTGTCATTAGGTCAAAGTCCCTTGGTGGTTGACCTGTTTCGCATGTGGTCGTCAGTCTGTGTGGTAGCATTGTGTCACGAATTTATATACGTTCTGTCATGCACACAGTCTTCTATACTCGTTTAGTGAATATACACACTTCGGGTCGCCGAATGCTGCTGACTGTTCATGAACTCTGGTAGCCAAATGTCGCGGCCTCGTCTCTGGTGAAGCTGTGGAGACGGGGTGGACGTCGCTCGGTCGTTCAGTTGTTGTGTTGTTTGCCCGGCGCCAGCTCTTTGGTAGAGCAGCCTCACACTCTGAGGCGGGAGTGGACCGTTCGGCCCAGTGCAGCTGACCGAGGACGTGCTGACAAGGAGTAGCTAGCAGGAAGATTGGGTGTAGAAGAGAGGGATGCCCGCGGTCTCACAAAAAGTCGGTAGCGGAAAGGATGGAAGTTGGAGAGAGGGATGCCCGCGGTCTCACGAAGAGTCGCTAGCAGAGGATTGACAGCGGTCTCACAAAGAGTCGCTAGCGGATGGGTGGGCAGAGAGAGGTAGAATGAGAGAGAGAGTCGCTAGCTGAGGATAGGAAAATGAGGAAGGCAAGCCAATAATACCACTTTTGCCTTTAATAATATGCTGACTGGGCTTGTTAGCCCGCCCAATTAATACACGTTTCTTTTAGAACCATTTGTGTTAAAGTTTTACATATTTCTATCTCTTTTGATCTTTTGCATTTTACAATATTATTTACACGTCTACAAAAAATACTTACAATATACCTAAATATTTACAATAATAACATATATAAAATAACTATAATACATTGTCTCTTTATATTTACCACTGCCATCTGGTGACGAGTGGTGGCACTACCAGGGCCATGGCTGGAGTGTTGCACCGCGGACAGGACTGTGACCCGGGTTTTTGTTTAATAAAGAGGAGGTACGACGTCAACTTAACCAGTACCCAAGACACGGAAACAACTGCAGAAGCTAATGGGGCTACTGAATTGGCTTAGGTCATTCATCCCAGACTTCACCACCGTGACAGCACCAATGACTGACCTACTATCACCTAAGACAAAGTACCAGTGGACGGAGGCGGCGGACCGCACACTGACTGCGGTCAAGGGTTTGTTCCGCGACTGTCGTACTTTGGCGAGAATGACTCCGGACGAGCCCCTGTACCTGCAGACTGACGCAAGTCAAGTAGGTATGGAGGCCGTACTGTACCAAGTCAATGCAGATTGGGCCACATAGTGGTGGAAAAGACGCTCACTATGGGTTGTCCACAGGGATCAGTGATTGGTCCACTGCTGTGGAATATTGTATTTGATGAATTACTAAAAATCTAATTACCGGATAACTGTATTATGCATGGTTATGCAGCTGATGGCCTGCTTATTATACCATCCAATTCTCGATAAGAATTAGAGCAGACAACAGAAGCAATTTTACACACTATTGACATCTAAGCAGCAGTGTTCGACTACACATCTCACCTGAAAAGACAGAAGGTTGACGTCGTTCCGACCATGGCCGTTAAGCCCGTGCTCCGCACCGCCAGTACCGTATCCCGTTTTCGGAGCACGCCCCTTGCCCAGCCGGATTGAGTCAGGCGAGCGCCTCGGGCGTGACCCCAATAGACATAATGAAATTTAAAGGTACGGAACCCCGGAGGCTCGAACCCATAATTCAATTAAGGGAAAAGCCATTAGTACGAAATTACTAATTACCCGACATGTAATAAGTGCGTCGTAGCCACTCCGGGCTAGTACACCACGCACGGAGCAGACAACAAACCTCATTAACAGTCACCGCGGCCACTGGCCTTAATTAAAATGCCCGTGACTATGATCAAGTCAGAATAGGAGAAATCCCTCTAAATCAATTCGCAGTGGGACAATATGTTAGTAAATTTACAGTCGCCAACTTGATGTCACAATTTAAATAATTAAATACATAAAAACCATTGTTAAGCCTTAAGCACCCAATTACCAGGTGCTACATTTTAATTGGGCACCTGGAACATGTTTTAACTGGTAATAGAGTAAATTCAACTAATATAAGTTTTTTGACGCCGACTCACAAAGAAGAGAAAGTTTCTCTTCCTTGCGAGGCGGCCATGTTCGGCAGTCTCCAACCACTCCGCGCCGGAAACAGATGTGTGTCCGTGGGCAGCATCCAAGTTTTCTTTCATTGATTATTTTTATTCTGTACTAAATCTTTAAATTTAAAACCTTTTGTTAATTCACCACTGCCCACGTCGACTCGGCGCGTATTTTGCGGAGCCGGGCCTATCCCGACCGTCTTCATCGTGATACCGCGCTGCGTATCGTATCACTCACGTAAGTGTTTCGCCGAACTTAGGAGCCCGCTCATCGACCCCCACCCCCCTGCACCCGTTAACGTTCGGCGCTGGCCGTCTCCAGCGAGCATCGACCCACGTCCCGCGAGACTGCCGCGGTAACCATTGTCACGTAGTGTTGTGTTTTTTTTTCCTTGTTAACTGTGTAACCGCTAGACGTCGCCAAGTGTTGGTGAGAATTTTTGTAGCGGGACTGAACCGCGGAGCGGACTTGTAGAGTGTACCGTGTACCCACATGGACCCCCGGTGAAACTCCCAAATTAAATGTATTCTCACCAACTCGTGTACACTAATTTTCTGTAGTCTCCCGTCCTCCACACGGCCGAGCGGCCTTCACAGTCAAGGGAGAGCCATTCAGGGTAGATTCAAGCCGTGTATCTGGCGGGGCACGCGGGGGCAGAGTACCCACGACCCAACATCAACAGCCTAGCAGCCCGCTAGCCTGGCGCCCCTCCGGACAACAAGAGCATCGCGACGCCCGTAGCGCCCGTCAGGTACCCCCCGGGCCTTTCACAGAGGTCGGGTGACGGCAAGGTGTACTTCTCAAAGGCAAATTACATAAAGATAGACCACCTTTAATAAGATTTTGTGAACGCATAGTCAAGATAAATACAAAAAGTTAAATATCTAGGGGTACTGATAACAACTGGAACAGGATATCAAGCACATATACAAGAAGCATCTCAAAAGGCCCTATTGTTTTTTCAGAAAATAAGGAGTCATACACCAACATCAGTGGGTTTGAACATTAATACTATGATTACCTTGTACAATGGAGTATACTTGGGTATACTTACCTATGCGTGCACTGTATGGTATGATCTATTACAAAATCAACATGTAAGAAGAAAACTATGTGCATCTCAACGAACGGCCCTAATAGCAATTACCAAAAGCTACAGAACAACATCATTAGAAGCATTGCAAGTTATTTCTGGAACTTTACCTATAGACCTATTAATTCAAGAAAGAGCAAATGTAGCAATTCTGAAGATGAATAAGAGTAGTATAGTTTGGGGGCTCCGGAAACAGGGTTTAGGGTGTGGAGCCGGAGCCGAGGTCCGCCATGTGGATTGTGATGTCACGGTGGCCATTTTTGACCAAAAATTCCTCAAAATGACTCAAAATTTCCCGTTTCCGAGGGAAAAATTCCCGTTTCGAGGGAAAATTTCCCGTTTTATTCCTTAAAAATAACATCATCTTGAAATGTCCCCATAGTGGCTTAAATTCCCCCATGGTCAAGCTGCTCTAAGCCACTGGTGGGGAGCTTTGACCTTGACCTTGACCCCGACGGCCATTTTGGACGAAAAGCAGACTGTGACAAGTAGAACCCATTATCATTCACTTGTAATGCACCGAACACAGTCTTATGTTTATTTTCATGTTCAGACGCCATACCAATCGGTTGCTGCACATCGGTTTTCTTGCTTGTACGCTTACGAGTCTCCAATCTAAAGCGAGGAGTGGAAATTTCTACAGGTAGTTCGTCAGTAGACACACGGACTTCACCTTTACATTTTTTCACATGTCGTCGCAAACTGTCAATACGTGTAAACCAACCATGACACACATCGCAGCGAAACTTTATACGAGAAGGATTCTTTTTGCATTTACTCCGCTCATGTCTTCGTGCGTCATGAGCAAATGCGTACGACATATCACAATAGCTGCAAGGATACCGTGGTGATGATGACGATCCTTTCAGACCCGAACCAGATGATGTTGTTGCAGCAGTTACACCATCTCCAGGCATACTCTTATGCACATCGATACATCGTTGTTGTATAGAAACCTTTACTTTCTGCCGCACAGCAGGACCTCTACATGTCTTCAGGTGTCTTTTCAACTTATCTTGCCTTGCAAATTGTTTACGACATTTGTTACAGCTAAACATTTTGCGAGGAGGATTCTTAACACATTCTCTCTTCTCGTGTCGTCGAGCATTGCTGTTGTTTGAGAAAATCTTGTCACAGTAACAGCACCGATGTTCGTTAGTCGTTCTTGAATCACCAGTCATTGAAGTTTCCATCGAGGACGAAAAGAAGTTCGTAGAGTTTTCCTATGTAGCCAGCACCACCGGCATTAAAGTCTCTCCTGCTGACGGTATCGCGACTGTTGAAGTCTCCTCTTGTGATGACGTCGTCGTTGCCGACGGGATCTGCAACTTCTCCGCCATAGCTGACGTTAGGGTTCCCGTAGTCGATGGTACAACATCCATAAAGTTCGACGTTTTAGATGGTAAAGATGCCATCGAGTTCACAAGAACAGGTAATTACGCGTCTTATGCACCAGAAGAATAAAACTAGGTGATCCTTACACCGTCGTCGTCTATTTTTTTTATTTTTTTTCCTAACCTAACTAAAACTAAGTGTATTTGGGAGGGGTCCGGGTTAGGGAGGGACCTAAGTGCGTCTCAGGCCGAAGCCTATACGCCTTAGTCATGCTGGGATTAGCCATGCAGGGAGAGGGTCGCATGCATCGTGTGCTAGGAGGGGATTGGCCAGCCATGGCAGCGATTGGCGCCATGACGAACTCCCCTCACTCTTAACTCTAGACTAAACTACTAGATAAGTTGGGCCCAGGTAAAACCTGCATAGACACAGGGAAAACCCTGGGCACTTTCATGCGGGATGCCAAATTTCATGCATTAATTTCAGGCAGGTTAAATACGGGAGAAAGAAGGATGGTTCAGAAAGAAGAGTTGGTCAGAGCAGAAAGAGTCTACCATGCGGGGTTTGGGCGCTTGGACTTAAATGTCCGCATTGTTTGTTGTTCAGCAGTTCTGGATCTTCTGACCAGGGACGCGAGCGCCGCTGGTGGTGGCTGGCCACGCCGGGCCACCCACTCCGCCTCCAGTAGCACCTAAACTAAAAGAAGAAAATTAGAACACCTTACTTACTAAACATACACAAACAGAACATATTTCACTATGTGTACGCTCTGCTAGTGCGGAGCGTAGGCTACATTATTTAAGATATTTTAAAGCTAATAACTTAATATGAATTAAACTATTATATTTTTGGTATTTTTTTTTTTTTTGTTTTTATTATTTTTAAGTTTTCTCTCTTAGCCTAATATATTATATTACGCACTTAAATATAGTGGTAGAACTGCCAACATATAAAGTCACAGGCGAATGGGAACAGAGCACTCGTATTATTGTTTTAAATATTCAAAATTTTAAGTAGCCATGCCCTGCAGCAGTGGTACCCATCGGAAAGCAGCATGCCACTCGTATCGGCAACCCCAGCTCGATCGGTGTTTATTTGCACTAACTATCCGGGCAAACACGTATCACAGGACACGACTTCTACCACTAATTTTAAATTATATCGTCGCGACGCACCACAGGCCTACCATGCCCGGCAGCAAGCAGCATGCCACTCGTATCGGCATCCCCAGCTCAATCGGTGTTTACTTTCACTGAATGCGAGGGCAGAGGGCAGGTTCAATGCAGTACGACACTCTTTGTCGCTACGTTTGGTAGCCTAACTATTTATTATTGTAATTAAGTATAAATTAACTTGAAGTTTCATTTTAATAATAATTTAATTTTCATTGGCCGGACGAGTCGGCCAACCACAGCGCAGCTACGGGGGCCTGTGAGCCAGGATTGAAACCGGCATTTTATATTTCCGATGCAAATCCGGATCTTTGTCGCCAAGGGAGGAAATAAACGGATTTTCACTTAATTTACATTTATCATAGAATTTCTGAGTAGTCCTAACATAATAGTCCTTTAATAATTCGAGTTTTAGCTCCCTATGCATGGCCCTGACGGGACAATACACAGGTGCTTCAGTCGCGATACGAATGCTCTTGTTCTGTATTCTCTGTAGCTTTTTCAGATGGGATTCTGCTGCTGTTGCCCACACTGGTGCCGCATAGGTAATAATGGGTTTAATTAGCGCGTTATATATGGTTAATCCGTTTTTAACTGAGCTACCTCGTCGTCGACTCATGACTGGATAGAGTATCATTAATCTCGTGAATGCCGCCTTTCTTTTTGCTTCTATATGGTCGCGCCATAGTAATTTACGATCCATATGTACGCCTAAATATTTTACTACGTTTTTGTGCGGTATTTCTGCATTGAAAAGCGTTAATTGCGGCCTATTTTCTAGTGGCGGGAGATGTTTCCGCGTAAAAACAATGGCTTCGGACTTGTAGGATTAACTTTAATTCGCCATTTCGTGCACCAATTTTCTAGTGAGTTTAACGCAGTTTGAAGCCTTTCTGTTGCAAGATTTAAGTTGCGTAACCTACTAAACAATACTGTATCGTCGGCGTATAGGCCAAACTGTACTAGGCGATGCTCAGGTTTAGGCATGTCATGTATGTAAATGTTAAATAAAACGGGCCCCAGTATGCTACCTTGCGGAACGCCTGCTCTGATTCGTTTCTCGTCTGACAGTGCCCCCTCTGTAGTGACTCTGAACGAGCGATTGGCTAAATACGAGGCTAATAATTTTATATAGCAGTCGGGGAAATCGGCTTGGTATAGTTTATAGATTAAGCCTACGTGGAAGACTCTATCAAAAGCTTTCTCTACATCTAGAAACGTTGCTACATTATAACTGTTCCATGTAAACGCTGTTACTATTTCTTCCGTCATGCGTACTAGTTGTTGCATAGTGGAATGCGCGCTGCGAAATCCGAATTGTTCATTCGGCAATATGTTGCGTTCTTTAATATGAGTATTGAGTCGTTGCAAAATTATGTACTCAGCTACCTTTGACATTATACTTAGTAAGCTAATTGGCCGATAGTTTTGTGGCATTGTTTTATCTTTACCAGGCTTATGAAATACCATTACGTTGGCCTGTTTCCATTGTGAAGGGAAATATTGCAATTTAAACATGGCATTTATTAATTCAGCTAAGTACTCTAAAATTTCATCAGGCAGTTTCTTAAGGACAACTGCCTGTATGCCATCTATTCCCGGATAAGCGGTTTCATACGTTTAATAGCCTGCTTAACTTCCTGCGATTGAGTTAGATAAGGCTCTGAAGTTAAAGGCTGATTTAGTTTTATTCTTAATTCCCTATATATCATTGCATTAAATATTGGGTCGCAGGGCTCGATATTAGGTTTAAATGCTTCTTCTAATGTGTCCGCGAATGCCTGTGCTTTATCTATTGGTGTATAAGCGACTCCAGTATGGGTTTGTAATGGAGGAATTTTATCTGTCTTGTGGAGGAACCGCTTTGTCATACTCCAGGTGCTACCATCTTGCACCCGGAGCTGGGAGACTTTCGCCTCCCATTGGCTGTCCCTCCACAGAGTTATCTCATCGGAAATTATTCTTTGTAATTCATTAATACGCGCTTTAATGTCACGCTGTCTACGCCTAGTATGTTCGCGCCTTAGTCTACTTTTCTGTGATATTAAGTCCCTTATGTATGCCGGCAGCTCTCCCTGCTTAAACTTAACCTCCTTTTCTGGGATGCACGAGTTTATTGCAGTTTGTATATTTACTGTGAGTTCTTTTACTGCTGTTTCAATACTTTCTTTAGTTTCTAGGTTGGCAGCATCGGCTGCGGGCACGTTATCTAATAGATGCGTCTGAAAGCCTCGCCAGTCAGCTTTTTTATAGTCTTTGATTTTTATCGGCGGATTGGTGTCAGTGTCCGCGTCATGAAATATTAAATGTACTGAAAAGTGGTCAGACGACATTTCATGGACGACTCTGAGTTCGAATCCCGTTTGGACTCTCTTATTTAAAACAATATCTAGTATGTCGGGGGTTTGCCTTAGTGCTCCGCTATCGTGTGTGGGCTCTGAGGGAGCATAAACTTGATAATTTTTATTAGACTCATGCCATTGCAGCAGGAAGCCAATGGCTGTGTTGCTCCGGCAGTTCCAATCCTTATGCTTGGCATTAATATCGCCAACTGCTAAAAATGCAGGAGCTGAGCCATATAATATTACCAGCTCATTCAAAGTGAGAGACCTACCCGGCCGTGCATACATGGAAATAAGTACTATGTGTTGGTTGTTGATTTTAATATTTATTGCAACAGTTTCTAATTCATTAAATGCAGGTAAATAAAATTCTGTGTGCCTAATGCTTCTGTGGACCACTAAGACCACCCCTCCGCTTCTGGTGTCACGGTCGCGCCTGTAAACATTATAGTTTGATATCGTTAATCTATCTGTTGGTATTAGGTGAGTCTCATTGATGGCCGCGATTTTAATCTTATATTTTAGTAAATGATCTGTAAACTCGATTATTTTGTTTCTAATTCCTCGTGCATTCCAGTAGAGGATGGTACCTAAACTACTGTCTACGGGATTAGTGTTCGTGACAGGACCTAAATTAGGGGTGTGCGGCATTGAAGCTGGCCGCTAGTGTCTGCACGAAGCCCATGGTGGCTTGTATCTTTTCCTCAAGGGACATGGCCGCGTCGCACCAGATGGCCATGAGTTGGCACATTGGCTCAAGGGCCTGGGACAGGTTTGGGTCCTCAATAAATGTTTTGGACTGGCCCACGACCTTTAGAAATGCCTTAGGGTCGGGACCTGGCTTACGAGTGGAGCTGGGCTGCAGCGGAGCAGTTGGCAACACTGCAGGCGCTGACTCGATCTGCATTCCAGTGTCCTCGTGATTCACCCGGGGCGCCACTGGGATTGGCTTCGTGCGTGGTGCGATGGGGGGAGGGGGGGGGGTGCTGCGGGGCAGGCTGTACCTGCCTTGGAGCAGGCTGTTCCTCCGGGGCCCTCTTCCCCTTTCCATTTTTATGTCCCGAATGGTGTTTTTTCGGGGCTCTCTGGGGCTGTGGCTGCCCTCTGGGCCTTCAAGAGTTGGCCACAACAGGGTATTCCAACTCGTACCTGTCGTCCAGCACCGAGTACTGGTTGGGGCTCTGCCACTGTTGAGGAGCAGGGCAGCTGGGGCCGCGCCATACCTGTCTGGGGGGCTGGGGCTGGTAGCTGGACGAGCCAGCTTGTTGTGACTGAAAGTGTGTTTGCGCCGCAGCTGCAGCTCGCTTGTTTTCGCGAATTGCACGCTTTGACTGCAGCTCCCTTTCCTTGCGTTCCTCCTGCGGGAGATAGCGCCAGTTTTCACGCTTGTAAGCCTGGCACCCTCTGTAGTTGGCGCAGTGCGGGCCCTTGCAGCTCGCGCACTTTGCCTTGTTCCTGTCCCCTCCCTCGGGGCAATTCTCTGTTTTATGGCCCTTGCTGCACCAGCGGCACACAGGAGATGCTCTGCAGCCTTTCGTGGGATGCCCAAAACGCTGGCAGTAGCCACACTGCATGGGACCTTTCGGGTGGCGGTAGTCCTCGACACGAATGCTGAGGTTACAGAATGTTTTTATGGCGTAAATCCTATCTGAGTTTACGGCCTTCGGGAGCCCGACCACAAGTTTATTTATTGGGCGCCTGGTTTGCCTGTTGCATAGGAACAAGAAGTTCTGTACGGGCAGGCCCATTTTTACGAACTCTGCCTGGATAAATTGTTTGTCGATGCTGCTGTGCACCCGACAAAAGACGAATTTATTAGGGATCTCGTCTGGCTGCAGTAGAACAGAGTGCTGCACACCTGCCTGCTCTAATGCCTGTACTGCACGATGGTAGTCCTCTATCGTGGCAGTGTGGATCATTAATTGATCGTGGCCTCGACTTACGCACGTCCATGTCATATGGAGAGCTGCGTCCAGTGCAGCTTTGATGACCGGGTAGCCGTGGCCTTGGTCTACAAATACAAACAGGGGTTTTACCTGTACTTTCTTTGCCTGAGGGGCAGGGTTCTTTGGCACAGGGATCGTGCCTGTATTTGCACTCGCAGCCGGCTGGCTGGCTGAGGCGCCACCCTGTCTACAAAGAACTCTTTGCCCAAGACATTTTAACCATCATCTCTGAAAACAACCATGTCCCGTCTATATCACAAAGTAAAAGAGGGTAGAGGAGATAGGACAAACAAGTGCTAGTCACTCATAGGGTAAGAACCATGTGTTGGATACCTATCTCAGACATTGTAGCAACTCTGTATTTTTCTTACCTCATGTAGAAAAATATCTTCCTATACATACGTTTTTAAAATTATTCACGTACGTCTAGTCAAAAGTACCTAAATTCAAGCTCGTTAACATCAAAGAAAATTTAAAAAATTCTCAAGGATAGAGGCAGATACTACACGATCGAGACACGCATACCGTCACCCGCAAATGAACATTGACCCCTCGCGCAGGAGTTGCAAGCTTGCAGAATGCTGCGGCAGTCATATGTTTGCTCGAGTCATACATACATAACGTCGCCAGCCTTCCCACTCATTTCACGTAATGCTCCAGTGAAATCGTAATAAAGCTCATGTAAAGTACTCGCTGGAATCGGTTTAAAAGTGCTAAACACGGATCCAGAGCAGAAAATCAGCCCTCGAATGTATAACTCGCTACTATAAAAAAAATTTGTAGTGTATATAACAGATTCAAACCCAATAGCATACTCCTTACGCTGAAAATTATAAGCGACAAAAAATTGTAAAATCAAGACCCCGGCCAGTATACATTCATTTTCCCAGGTTGTAAAAATTCATGTTAGTAATCAGCAACGAAGGAGTGAGTAACTTGGACGAAGAACCGCTTTCCAAGTATCCAGAATCTTACTGATACAGCCCATCCAGTGCACCAGCATACTCCGAAGTGTGGTCAATTGATAAACATTCATTAATTTTTTAATATCATCTGTAGTGTACACCAATATATGACAGGTTACGATTTAAGACCATAAACTTCCCACAAGTCTGTTAGTTTTATTTCGGGAAGTAATAAATTATTTCTCAAAAATAATAAATCAAGTTCCTATCAGATTTGCTCTAATGTTACGGCACTACCTGTACCTGCACTTTACCAAAACATCTCCCATAAAAATCTTAAGAATGCAGATGGCATACTCAGACAAAAATAATTTTAGCATTACTGGTAAAAAAAATAATACACACAAAAAAGACAAAACGGACATTACAAATCCGACCTAAATTACGTGTCACGTGTAGTTTATTACATTAAGATGAATGAAGTAGGTTAAGAAAAATATATAAAAAATTCTTTAATTCTATAATTTATTTAAAATTGTACATTTATACACAATAAAATCTGACATGGTATATATATCGTATACATTTCTCAGTTCATGCGACATTCATTTTTATTAAAATAAATTATTATAGTTCGTTTTAAGAGTGACAAAATACATATAATTCATACAGATCACGATACATCAGATCAGGAGTGTAACACCTTAGAGGGCCAGAAATTATGCTAGAAACCCGCCTTTACAAAAATTATAATAATGTTTTTTTCAAGTAAAATTTTCGTGTAATCTGTATACCGCACTTCTCACACAGAAATTTTACACGGACAAGATTTATTCTGCAGCCATGCTTTTCATGGATGCGTGTACTTCGTAGTCGTTCTAATCGTTTACCACAGTAGCAGCACTGATACAGATATTCATCGCAATTACCATCGCTTCCCCGCTGTACAACTTGCAAATGAACTTTGCTTTTACAATGCCTAATAAAATTACTTTTGTTTGGGAAATGTACACCACACGAGCCACACGAAAATGTCACACGATTAGCGTTTCTTCTACAGACATGATTTTCATGTCTTCTTGCATGTTGACGGTACCTATTTAAAACTTTTGTCACAGTACATACACAGATGTCCCGTCGTTAGACCTTGAGTCACCGACGGCTCGGAAAGTATCTTACTTTCAATGTACACTGCTGTTTTAGGCGACAAAGTCCCGTATGTTGCATGAGCTGGAGATTTCCCAGTCGACATTGACAGATCATCTGTACTGGTTGCCAAAGAATCTGATGTATACACGACTGATGCAGAAGCTGGGAATTGCTCACAAAATTTTGTATTTACCAAATGAGGTGTAGTTGCAGGTATCGGAGTCTCCTCTACGTTCGATAATGCACACATTGAAGTCTCTTGGAGTGAAGAGACAGTAGATACAGCCATCATCGGGATCTCTGGAGATGGTAGCCTCGGAATATCTGGAGCTGCCCTCATCGTTGTCATCGGGATCTGCTTCGGCATCATCACCTCCGTCGTCAGGGACCCCGGTGAAGACGCGAGACCCTCCGTCAAGATCTCTACAGTCGTTGACCCCGCCACCATTGGGATTTGTACCGATGTCGACGTTGCTACCATTGATTTTGGATACACATCAATATTCATATACAAGACTTATATGCAGACGAGCCAATCCATCAGATCTGTACTGTACCACTACAAGAGGTGGACTGAGGGACCTGCTGTCTAAGACTCGCTTAAATAACCATGTTCGCTTGCATAATACACAAGTCAATACATCATCCATTGTTATTACTTAAAAAAATTAGGAATTTCAAGGAATGAGAATTTAAATTATATATTCAATCAACTAATCACACATCATACATACAAGGTTCATTTAGACCTACAAGAGGAGCAAGAGTCTGTAATCAATGGAACTTTCAGAATCCAAACAAAATTTTAACTACTCAAATGTAAATTTTATTATGTACAGCTACACATAACCTCCAACTGACTCCAAATTTCTACAACACATGACTAAATTATTTTATCCGATACCAGGCTAGGTCCAAAGTCAATTTTTTTTTGTACCTCTCATCTACAGTTCAGGGGAGCTTCTCTACGGACTTTGGAATAATTTTTTTGGAAATTTAGCAAGTAAGCTTGATGCCAATGACGGTACTCCAATGTCAAAAAATTCGAAATACTGGGATATGCAAGATGAAGATGTCAGTGTGTTTGATAAAGATGTGGACAGCAGCGATGATGATGATGATGATACAAATTATCATAATCATTATTACAACGATTTTCAGAATATGTTCAGCAAACAATCGAAGAAGATGGTGTCATCAAGTGAAATTGATTATATATCGTGGAAAGACCCGAACGTGTTGGTGAACAGGCTGCGACTTTTACTTGTTTCGCAAGATGACGAAATTTTATCAGTTATCAAAGAAACGTGGACTATTCTTGATGAACTTAGATTTTCAGGGTATATATAATAAGTTAGTAATGTTTATTGACTGACGAATTTTTATACTTTTGTATTTTTGATATAAATATAATTTTAAAAATTGTTATTAAAATGTGTCGTTATTCATGTTCATGTGTTTGCTACTTTAAAGAATTGAGTTGAGTAAGAATATATTAATATATATCTCTGTGTGTGTGTGTGTGTGTGTGTGTGAAAAGTTTCCATTTTACTGTATGTAGATGATGGAAAATGAGTGTCGAAGAAGGAAGGAGTATGTAGAATTAAGTATCGATGACGGAAAATGAGAGTTGAATTGAGTGTCATCGATGGAAAATGAGTGTCGAATTGAGTGTCGATGATGGAAATTGAGTGTCGAATTCAGTGTCGATTATGGAAAATGAGTGTCGAATTGAGTGTCTATGATGGAAAATGAGTGTCGAATTGAGTGTCTATGATGGAAAATGAGTGTCGAATTGAGTGTCTATGATGGAAAATGAGTGTCGAATTGAGTGTAGTTGATGGAAAATGAGTGTCGAATTGAGTGTTGATGATGGAAATCGAGTGTCGAATTGGGTGTCGATGATGGAAATTGAGTGTCGAATTGAGTGTCGAATTGAGTGTCAATGATGGAAATTGAGTGACGAATTGAGTGTCGATGATGGAAAATGAGTGTCGATTATGGAAAATGTGTGTCGAATTGAGTGTCGATTATGGAAAATGAGTGTTGAATTGAGTGTTGATTAAGGAAAATGAGTGTCGATTATGGAAAATGAGTGACGATGATGTAAACTGAGTGTTGAATTGAGTGTCGAATATGGAAACTGAGTGCCGATGATGTAAAGTGAGTGTTGAATTGAGTGTCGATGATGGAAAGTGAGTGTTGAATTGAGTGTCGATGATGGAAAATGAGTGTCGAATTGAGATTGGATTATGGAAAGTGAGTGTTGAATTGAGTGTCGATGGTGGTTAATTTGTATTTGTGAGCATGTTAATGATGGAAAATGAGTGTTGACTCAAGTGCCTATGATGTAATATGAGTGTCAGTGATGGCTAATGAGTGTAGAATTCCTTGCATCCAGCACTGTGTATGTGTAGCTAGGTTCTGAAGGTTCAATGGATTCCTGGTCCTATATACAAGTAAACTTTGCTAACATGATCACTGTCAGGCTTATTTTACTAGTCGACGGTATGCTGTTAAATATTCGAATGTAAATAAATAATAGGTTGTTAATTGACTTCTTTTAGTTTGTGTGTGCTGCGTGGAGCCTAGTAGACTGATGTAAGTAAGTGGGGAGCTTAATGTAGAATGGTCATGTGTTGATGAATATGTTGGTGACCCACAGTATGTGCATAAATCGAATGCTAGTGGTCTGATAATATTTTGGGTTATTTACGAAGATATTTATCGATGTGTGCTATGAAAAGCTTAAAAATGTCTAGTAAAATTATAGAGTAGGTCTCTTGTTTCGGAGACTTTTGACGTAAGGCTTAACAAGGATCGACTTTGAAGGGTTAGGATTTTGAAGATGTGTGGTACTGAGCATGTCTTGGCTGTAGCTATATCAGCACTGAAGCTCCCCTGAACTGTAGATGAGAGGTACAAAAAAAAATTTACTTTGTACCTAGCCTGGTATCGGATAAAATAATTTAGTCATGTGTTGTAGAAATTTGGAGTCAGTTGGAGGTTATGTGTAGCTGTACATAATAAAATTTACATTTGAGTAGTTAAAATTTTGTTTGGATTCTGAAAGTTCCATTGATTACAGACTCTTGCTCCTCTTGTAGGTCTAAATGAACCTTGTATGTATGATGTGTGATTAGTTGATTGAATATACAGCAAAACCCCTTATTTGCACTTTTCATGGGGACAAAGTAAAAAAGTGTAAAAAGCGGGAAAGTGTAAATAAAGGGAAAAGTATAAAAAGGAGTACAGTTTACCTTATTTAGAATTTTTTTCCTTTTGTTTAATAGCACATACTACAATGCAGGTACAAACACACTAACAGCAAATTTTACTTTAGTATTTAATCAATTATTAATTTACCACATTTGACAAAAATAAAAAAAGAATGAAAGCCAAAATGTTTTTCTGATTACTTCCTAAAAAATAAATTTGAAATTTTCTTCTGCTTGCTTTTTTAGCTGTTCAAGGAGATTATTTGCCTCTCCAAATGATAAATACAGTTGCAACCGGCAGGGTTTATAACAAATACGGGCTACATACACATTGCTCACAGTAAAAAAATTTTTAAGAAAAGGCCGCAAATTGATGAATATTTACCGTCAATAGCGCGCCAAACGCGGAGAAAGGTCATTGTACTTGGTCAGCTGCTGTAACGACGCGGCGGCGCATGCGCACTCTATGCTCCGCCCAGACTCATGACGCCATCAGCCGCCAACCAATAGATGCGAGCTTAGCGGAAAAAAATATAAGCTCCACCTCCCGTGAACCAATTTTATCCAGTTCTAATACCAATTTATTGGTATATGCACCAGTTTTCTCGCTGCCGTGACATGTTCAAGTTTACGTTTATCATGATGTCTTGATACCAATAATTAATTATTTACGATCCCCAGAAATAAATGGTTAGTTTAAAAAATATGGCGTCAACTGTACAATACTTCCCAAATTATAAAAGACGTATAAAACAGTTACCAAGACACCGCTCATTTTATCTTGTGAAGTTTATGTCTCGTACCAGTATTTCGGCTAAGTTGTGACATAAATACAGTATCAGAACTTACAAGCAGCCATGTTTGTACATTCATGAGTTTACGTTTTTCCCTCGTGCATTTTAGATTGTCTCCTGCTATAATTACTCGTACTTTTACACGCCTAGGCTTAAATTATTACATGTTTAGAAATAAAAGCAACTTTTCATGTTATAAAATATGTATATTTTGCTATTTAAAATGTTCATTGCCTACTAGCTCCACGGTATTTTCTGGTTGTTTATGGTTGTTACGTGACGTAAATAGCGGGATTGATTCGATTTTTGAGACGTAATTCGCGGGAAAGTATTGTATTGGACTATATGGGAACCAAACGGGACCTGAAGAATATAGTGCAAATAACGGGAAAACGTAAATAACGGTAACGTAAATAAGGGGTTTCGCTGTATAATTTAAATTCTCATTCCTTGAAATTCCTAATTTTTTTAAGTAATAACAATGGATGATGTATTGACTTGTGTATTATGCAAGCGAACATGGTTATTTAAGCGAGTCTTAGACAGCAGGTCCCTCAGTCCACCTCTTGTAGTGGTACAGTACAGATCTGATGGATTGGCTCGTCTGCATATAAGTCTTGTATATGAATATTGATGTGTATCCAAAATCAATGGTAGCAACGTCGACATCGGTACAAATCCCAATGGTGGCGGGGTCAACGACTGTAGAGATCTTGAAGGAGGGTCTCGCGTCTTCACCGGGGTCCCTGACGACGGAGGTGATGATGCCGAAGCAGATCCCGATGACAACGATGAGGGCAGCTCCAGATATTCCGATGGTAACGAGGCTACCATCTCCAGAGATCCCGATGATGGCTGTATCTACTGTCTCTTCACTCCAAGAGACTTCAATGTGTGCATTATCGAACGTAGAGGAGACTCCGATACCTGCAACTACACCTCATTTGGTAAATACAAAATTTTGTGAGCAATTCCCAGCTTCTGCATCAGTCGTGTATACATCAGATTCTTTGGCAACCAGTACAGATGATCTGTCAATGTCGACTGGGAAATCTCCAGCTCATGCAACATACGGGACTTTGTCGCCTAAAACAGCAGTGTACATTGAAAGTAAGATACTTTCCGAGCCGTCGGTGACTCAAGGTCTAACGACGGGACATCTGTGTATGTACTGTGACAAAAGTTTTAAATAGGTACCGTCAACATGCAAGAAGACATGAAAATCATGTCTGTAGAAGAAACGCTAATCGTGTGACATTTTCGTGTGGCTCGTGTGGTGTACATTTCCCAAACAAAAGTAATTTTATTAGGCATTGTAAAAGCAAAGTTCATTTGCAAGTTGTACAGCGGGGAAGCGATGGTAATTGCGATGAATATCTGTATCAGTGCTGCTACTGTGGTAAACGATTAGAACGACTACGAAGTACACGCATCCATGAAAAGCATGGCTGCAGAATAAATCTTGTCCGTGTAAAATTTCTGTGTGAGAAGTGCGGTATACAGATTACACGAAAATTTTACTTGAAAAAAACATTATTATAATTTTTGTAAAGGCGGGTTTCTAGCATAATTTCTGGCCCTCTAAGGTGTTACACTCCTGATCTGATGTATCGTGATCTGTATGAATTATATGTATTTTGTCACTCTTAAAACGAACTATAATAATTTATTTTAATAAAAATGAATGTCGCATGAACTGAGAAATGTATACGATATATATACCATGTCAGATTTTATTGTGTATAAATGTACAATTTTAAATAAATTATAGAATTAAAGAATTTTTTATATATTTTTCTTAACCTACTTCATTCATCTTAATGTAATAAACTACACGTGACACGTAATTTAGGTCGGATTTGTAATGTCCGTTTTGTCTTTTTTGTGTGTATTATTTTTTTTACCAGTAATGCTAAAATTATTTTTGTCTGAGTATGCCATCTGCATTCTTAAGATTTTTATGGGAGATGTTTTGGTAAAGTGCAGGTACAGGTAGTGCCGTAACATTAGAGCAAATCTGATATGAACTTGATTTATTATTTTTGAGAAATAATTTATTACTTCCCGAAATAAAACTAACAGACTTGTGGGAAGTTTATGGTCTTAAATCGTAACCTGTCATATATTGGTGTACACTACAGATGATATTAAAAAAATTAATGAATGTTTATCAATTGACCACACTTCGGAGTATGCTGGTGCACTGGATGGGCTGTATCAGTAAGATTCTGGATACTTGGAAAGCGGTTCTTCGTCCAAGTTACTCACTCCTTCGTTGCTGATTACTAACATGAATTTTTACAACCTGGGAAAATGAATGTATACTGGCCGGGGTCTTGATTTTACAATTTTTTGTCGCTTATAATTTTCAGCGTAAGGAGTATGCTATTGGGTTTGAATCTGTTATATACACTACAAATTTTTTTTTATAGTAGCGAGTTATACATTCGAGGGCTGATTTTCTGCTCTGGATCCGTGTTTAGCACTTTTAAACCGATTCCAGCGAGTACTTTACATGAGCTTTATTACGATTTCACTGGAGCATTACGTGAAATGAGTGGGAAGGCTGGCGACGTTATGTATGTATGACTCGAGCAAACATATGACTGCCGCAGCATTCTGCAAGCTTGCAACTCCTGCGCGAGGGGTCAATGTTCATTTGCGGGTGACGGTATGCGTGTCTTGATCGTGTAGTATCTGCCTCTATCCTTGAGAATTTTTTAAATTTTCTTTGAGGTTAACGAGCTTGAATTTAGGTACTTTTGACTAGACGTACGTGAATAATTTTAAAAACGTATGTATAGGAAGATATTTTTCTACATGAGGTAAGAAAAATACAGAGTTGCTACAATGTCTGAGATAGGTATCCAACACATGGTTCTTACCCTATGAGTGACTAGCACTTGTTTGTCCTATCTCCTCTACCCTCTTTTACTTTGTGATATAGACGGGACATGGTTGTGTTCAGAGATGATGGTTAAAATGTCTTGGGCAAAGAGTTCGTTGTAGAAATTACTATGAGTGGTAATTATTTTAGTCGAAGTGATAATTTAATAAAACGTGTAAAAATAACGAGAAGGTTTTTTTATGTGTAAACAAATCAATGATAGGATGGATTTGTATGTAGAACTGGTAGTATACCACATCTCTTGAAAAACACTGCATGGTATATAATGAAAGACTCCTGGGCTCAAGAAACTACACTATAGGTGGAAAGGATGATACGGTTCCTATGATTAAATGAAAGGAACATTGTTGATTTTTGTTCTATATAATTAAATAATTTAATTGAGTTTGGGATGATGGGTTGAAGGTTTAAATAATAAAACTGGACACATAGGCTTTTAAAGAAAATGAGAATGGAGCTAACCATGTCTAGAAAACAATAGAGAATATTGTGAAGCTCACAGGATCATAGATTGTGGTTAATCTCTGACAACTGAAATGCGGAAACGATATCATAAAATGAGTTATATTGATGCAGCTCATGACAATATTGATGACAGCTACGATGATGATTTGAATCTGTGATGGTGACACGGATGCGGAGATTTTACGACAAATAATATTATTAATATAGAAAAGATGGAAGCCGTAGCACGCGAGACCAAATTGATCATCGAGAGTCAATCCAAATGATTGGAGAATAGGCTAAAACTTCTACTTGGTTCACAAAATGTTGAAAATATATACATCCTCAAAGAAACATGATCTACGAAATGCAGGGTTTATAGAATAAAACCTGCTTTTTTTGATCAGATGTATCTTATTGGAAATAAATATACAATTTAATATTAGTTTTATTAAATATCATTCTTACATATGTACTTTCAGGGTTTTTGTGCCTACAGTGTCCATAAAGTATATATAAAATATTTACGTACCTGGTTCTTCAATTTAACAAGTACTTACATATTACATTTTTAAATTTGAATTTGTTAAAGAACAATGTCTGCAATGATGTGTGTTATAAACTATAAGTCCTATAACTGATGTGATTTATAAGACTGTGAAATTATGAGGATAGTATGACCAATAGGATGTTAATATGATGTGACATTGGCTTGATACTTCGCTTGAATGAAATTTAAATGATACCTTGAGATGAAAGCTGCAAGTGCGTGCATTGCGTGTCCATTTCATTTGTCGAATTTTCTTCCAAAAGTGTCATCTTATTTTGGTGCGCTTCTTCTTTCAATGGTGTTTTGACTCGAGTATTATAGTAATTGGTTCTTGATTTGACTAGCGTATTATTCCAACCGGTGCATGTATATGAGCGAGTCCTAGACAGCAGGTTGCTCAGTTTGTTACAGGCGACGATGACGGTGTGAGGATCACCTAGTTTGATTCTTCTGGTGCATAAGACGCGTAATTACCTGTTCTTGTGAACTCGATGGCATCTTTACCATCTAAAACGTCGAACTTGATGGATGTTGTACCATCGACTACGGGAACCCTAACGTCAGCTATGGCGGAGAAGGTGCTGATCCCGTCGGCAACGACGACGTCATCACAAGAGGAGACTTCAACAGTCGCGATACCGTCAGCAGGAGAGACTTTAATGCCGGTGGTGCTGGCTACACAGGAAAACTCTACGAACTTCGTTTCGTCCTCGATGGAAACTTCAATGACTGGTGATTCAAGAACGACTAACGAACATCGGTGCTGTTACTGTGACAAGATTTTCTCAAACAACAGCAATGCTCGACGCCACGAGAAGAGAGAATGTGTTAAGAATCCTCCTCGCAAAATGTTTAGCTGTAACCAATGTCGCAAGCAATTTGCAAGGCAAGATTAGTTGAAAAGACACTTGAAGACATGTAGAGGACCTGCTGCGCGTCAGAAAGTAAAGGTTTCGGTGCAACAACGATGCATTGATGTTCATAAGAGTATGCTTGGAGATGGCACAACTGCGGCAACGCAAGTATCTGGATCGGGTCTGAAAGGCTCGTCTTCATCACCCCGGTATCCTTGCAGCTACTGTGATATGACGTTCGCATTTTCTCATGATGCACGAAGACATGAACGGAGTAAATGCACGAAGAATCCATCCCGTATAAAGTTTCGCTGTGATGGGTGTCATGAATGGTTTACACGTATTGATAGTTTGCGACGACATGTGAAAAAATGCAAAAGGTGAAGTCCATGTGTCTACTGAAGAATTACCTGTAGAAATTTCGCCTCCTCGCTTTAAGTTGGAGACTCGTAAGCGTACAAGCAAGAAAACTGATGTGCAGCAACCGATTGCTATAACGTCTGGACATGAAAATAAACCTAAGAATGTGATCGGCGCATTACAAGTGAATGATAATGGGTTCTACTTGGCGCAGTCGGCATTTCGTGGAACAACGAAATATTACTATTATTTAAATACGTTAGGTGAGATGAAAGACATTTGTAATTTTCTTGATGATATTAGACAGGACATAATCAATCAGCTTACTGATGACGTAGCAACAAACGGTCCTTTGAAATATAACTTGTGGTTGGACTGTATATATGGAAAGCCGTATCCATTTGAAGACGAAGTGAAGAAGTGTGCATTCAAGACATCGGCTGCAGTAATTTACAATTCTGACGATGTGAAGCAAACTGTTAAAAACGGTATCCAGAAACTATGTCAAGAGGAGGAGAACTATGTCAGTAAAGGTTCTGGTTGGACTCTGTCTAGTATAAACCGATTGGAGCTAAGAATTAGTCATTTCACGCCTATGCGGACCTAAATGTTTATAAGATTGCTGGCTTTCGTAAGTACTCGTGTAGTAGAATATATATTATGTAATAAAATTTATTTTGTGAAAGAACTTGTGTTTTTTTTTCTGAACCTGTCACTATTATGTTATATTGTTGTTATATTTAATTTTTTTATCTTCATTCCGAATCGTACCAAGGACCTTAATCAATATAACTAATCATTTTATTGGTTGTAAATTTATTTAGTTAATTTTGAACTTTTTCCCGAATTAATAAGACAATAAATACGAATTTCCAAGACGGTGGTCTTAATGCCTTATAGGATGATTGTAGTACAGGATTTAAAGTCTCTTTAAGAATTTTGAACATGGTTTATTGAAATTAATATTTTTACATAAGATTAAACTATATTGAATCGATCAAGTATCCAACTAGGGACAGCAACTGACCGGATCAATCAGTATATTGCTTACAAATTTATTTAATGAATTTTGGAATTTTACCCGAATTTTTACCTAAATAATTACACGATTCCAAGATGGCTGCCGTAACGAAACATGCAACAGTAATAGGATCCAATATGGAGGACATAACATAAAGTGTAACGACGACATCGTACTCAACCATGATGGCGGGCATAACGAAACATGCTACAATTATATAATCCAAGATGGCAACCATAACGATATGTGCAGCAGTGGTTTATAAGTAAAATGTTATTAATTTTTTATTATTTAATTTGATTAGTTAATTTTTTTAATGATTTTAAATTTCATCCCGGTTTTCTAACATAAAAATTCCGGATTTTCAAGATGGCAGACATGATGTCATACTAGGTGAAGAGGCGGGGTACAATGTGACCGTAGCGTCAAGCGACCGTACTATATCTACTGGCTACAGCAGTTAGCGGAGCCAGCCAATGATGTGGATGCCTTGCCACAGCTAAGGCATGGCCAATAAGAATACTAGGGGCGTATATGCGTTTAACCCTTCCAATTTTCTAACCAATGGTGTGCCCTGATTATAAAACACGTATTTTGAAAGCTTCGTGCGTAAACCGCATAAAACCAAATCTTAAAACTAACAAATGTGGAGGAAAATGTGGCCGCGCGTCAGAGGGCCGTACGCTCCGTGTCTCCGAAGCGTCAAGTGACCGTACAACATCTGCTTGGAGGGAAGAGTAGTCTATCTCACCGCACTAGGCGTGTTCTGCGGGCAGTGTGAGGAATATTAGACAGGCGTTATGGTATAGGTTTGCTAAGGTAAAGTTCCTACAATTTCAATTTAGTGTGTAATGTATCTAGTGTGTTATTAAAAAGTTCTCTTACTTTAATCGCATTAGTTGTAATGCGTAGGTAACATAAACTGTTGAGATAAACATTTATATATGACATTTCATGTAAATTATTCTCAAAAGCAAATAAACTAAAAAAAAACACTAATTAAAATTAATTAAAATCAGGCTTCTGCAGGCTTTAATGATTTTGTTGTCAACGAAAATTGCTACGCATTTCTCAAGATTTCAAGTATAATAATTCCGGTAATACATTGTAGGTTTTTTAAAATGTTATTCTCGTGTAATAATATGGTCTTTATGGCATAGTCTACGCATGCCTTCGGTGTTTGTAGAATGTAACGTAGGCCTACATTATTTTCTAATATGTGCTATAAATATTTGGATTGTTGTATGAATGTTTCTTAGCGACCAGTATTTAGAAGATATTAAACCTCGCATAGTATGTTCGGTAAATTTCAGACTTGGGCTCTTGTAGTACTTTTTGTGTTTAAATACCATTGACCATTGCACACTAGCACTGTTCTGACGTTAAATAAACAACAAATTCTGCTTTGCATTTGGTTACAACTTCTGCCTCGCAGTTAATTTGGCTTGACACTTGAACTGATACCTGTTGAAATTCTTTTCCTACAAGAACGCGTAGAGGTTTACTGCCTGTAATACATTAAGATTTCCGAATTAAAAAATATAATATATTTCAGGCATCTTTCATTCGTAAAATTTTGTAAAACCACTAAATTTCTTCGAAAATTCCAAGCACCTGTATACTGACCTGTTGCTGACTGACTACCTTTCAGGGTTGAAATGATATTCTGGGGCTTGTTTAGCAAATAGACAATATGTAATTCATGTAGCTGTGATTATAATATAAGCATTACTTATATGCATAATCGATTGATGAACGGTTACTAAACAAAGATGTTCTTATTTGGCCCAAGCTTTACGTGATGAAGTATCTGAAAATATCTGCAATATAAGTAGGTACAAATTCAACGAAAACTAATTTCTATGTTGAAATTATAGTTTACGTTACTTAGTAATTTTTAAGTATTTTATTCTTATTTTCAATAATTTTCTTTGATTTTACTAAACTTTAAAAAATAATCATACTTGCAATAGGCGTATAAACATTTTGTTTTAGCGTGTAGGAATTCTAAACTAAATTACCGCCTGTAAATGCGTTGAACATACATTACGTGCACGCCTGTAAAAAAAAGATTATATTTCAATGCATTTTCAGTTAATGAATGAGTATTTCATATTCATGTACGAGTGAATATTGTTTAATAACTATTAAATCAATCAATATATAATCAAGACATGTGAATATTACACCATAGATATCAGTTTATTTCATAAGGTTTTATATTTTTGCACTGTAATTTCTTAGCTTATTTTACCATTTAAAAAATATTTACGAAACAGGAGTCACATTATAAATTATAATCTGTTAATTTTTAAATGAAAAAAAATATTTTTGTACCACATATCAAGAGCGAGCTTTAAAAATTTTACTAACAGCGCATAACAATTTTTAGGTTTCTGATACAGCAGGTGAAGAAATATTGAGACACATACAGTGTATGATACGTACATAAAATTTGTATAATTATTTTTACCGCACTGTAGTCTGGCTTGCCTTTTTAACATTGGTACACAAACAACAATATTAGCAATGTTATTTTTATCGATTGATGTCACCAGCTTACTGAAATAAATAGTACCCTATTTTTTCCAACTTCAGCCTGGACTATATTTCTTTAATTAAGCTCGGTGAGAACATGGAATGAAATCACTTGTTTTAACTTAAGAGTGGTCAGGTTGAAGTGAATAATCAAGTAAACACCTGTTAATTTGTCTTCTGGAGTGGGTATGACTCGTCCTTGCAACTATCTGTTGTTTGACTAATGAATGTTATTTTTCTGATTTTTTCCTTATTTTTCAAGACAACTTTAAAATTAAATTTTTCGATATATGTTACAATATTGCAATATTTTATGTTGTAAAACTAAGGCTAACTTCTTGAATATTTTGATCATTTGATGATATTTTAGTTGGTCATTATGTTGCTGTGATACTTTCACACTCTTGTTAACTATATAACGCCACAAATTTGATTGATTTTTATGTATTTGATTGTATTAGGGGACTTAAATCACCAAACTGATGCATAATACAGTAAACTCCCGGTATACCGCGCCCCGATAGATCGCGGAATCGGGTATATCGCGGGTCAAACCATGTCCCCCAATCAGAAATGAATAATAATAATAATAATAACACAGTAGAACCTCGTTAATTCGTGATGGTCGGGACCGAGATAATCACGGATTACCGAATTTCACGGACTAGCGATTAAAGCCCGGAAGGTCTTGTCAAGCTTCTCAGATACCGGCGTGCAGCTGGGTTAAGGCCAAGGTCATGTGACGTAACATCTACCGAGGCTTACTGCGCCATGGCAGCAGATAGATAAAAAATAGTAAACTCTCCATTATTCGTGTTAATTGGGACCCGCCGATGCCCGGCTAATTAAAATCCTGTAAAAAAAAAAGTAATAAACCCGGATAATCCGTTCACGGTAAAGACCGTCTTCGAATTAGTCTCGGCTTAAAAAAATACGGCACTGCCTAGCCATTAGTTCACGGTCATTTATAACAGCCGAAGAAAGAAAGATAAGATCGTGCTGAACTTGCACACATAAATCTTCCCACTTCGTCCAGCCGAATGCCAGCCAGACACGTCACTCGCCAGGCGCCTGCCGTGCGTTGGCGGGTGGAAACAAACAAAGGGAGACGGGAAGCAGAAGTCAAGACATCCCCCTCAAGTTTAAAGAGTGACAAATGTGACAGCTGAAAGGGGGACGACACAAAGGGTCGGTACAAACAGTGTTGCAGAGTTTGGCGGCCCATGCGAAGGCTTGCAGTGTTTGCCGGCTGCCGGCCCGCGTGACGTTAATTTTAAGCGCTGACAATTTTTACTTCTCTTTTTTTTTCTGCACTTTTAAATCGTCCCGGATTATCCGATTCCCGAATTAGCGCGTCACGGATTAACGAGTTTCTACTGTAATAATAAATGGAATAAATGATTGACAGCCGATTAAGATAATTTTGCGTTGTAACTCACAAACTAAGCATCGGGCAGAAAAAAGCCTAGGCGTAGAAAATGTCCGCAGTGAAATTCTAAACAAGATATCTCCGTACATTATTCCTCTATCTTGTAGTGTTTTCAAATTATGATCCAATCCAGACCAGTGTTATTTTCTGAAACATTAGTTCTTAACATTTTTTTTAACCCACAAATAAAGCATCGGACAGGGGACCCGATAAAGCCTACCGTCCAGCGACATTATCCAGCGTGACTCGGCTGGGGATTGATTTTGGATAGGTTTGGTTGACGGCAAGCGCTGGGAGGGGAGAGGCGAGCCGAGAATATGCGACCAAGACACCCGGGTAGACGGAGGAGTGGAATATAAGCGCCAGTGATGAGAGGGGCGATTAAGCCGAGGGGAAGTCTGGTGACCTTGAGTAGTTCACTCATTTCCGTCTGCACACTTCTCGTGGTCACGTGTGTTGACAAGCGGAGACATATAAATGTTTTGTTACAACTTGAACCTACAGACGTAATATTATTCGTTGTATTATACACGTTCATCTTTTTACTTTGGTATAATGTTTTAACATTAAATAATAAAGTAAATCAGCTAGCGTAATTTTAATCTTTGCCGAGGAATTCCCAGTGGTCCAATACTTACGTGAACCATACTGTACCACTTTTGCCGTGAGGTAGTAAACAAGCCCCGGATATGTTTATGTGTAGCGGCCTCCCGACCTTTAACCAGAGGCTGGGGAATATAACACTTGCCGATCCGAGCCACACACACTCAGCAACTCGACAAAGCGTTTGATGGAATAAGTAAAGACAACGTTTAACAGACTTTTTAATACGGCGCCACTGATTGCGCTAAAATTATTTTGGCGCAATTTTTGTATCCCACATGTGACCATTTATAATTTACTGTAAGCATGGATAACAAAGTTTAACCACTTTACACGATAGACGATTCTTTATTTTATATTGTACGAATGCTAGAATTGTTTTTCACGTATCTGCTGCATACTTCTGCAAAAGACACGCTATTTGTAAGTACGTAAATCTAGAATTTTTATTTTGTCAATCAAACTCGGTACTTTGCGATTCATATTCGGTTTGAAGTATTACTATGGCCTTTCTATTTAGAAGACTTTGACCACAAAATCGTGTGTAACCGCACACACTGCACTTACTTTGTTACGGACACTCAGACGAAGCAGATACTGTGGCTGACACCACGAGACTGGCAGCAGCTTGTGTGCCGCACGTGTGTATGGCGGCGTGTGGCGCGCTCGTAGGCCGTGCGACAAACTGTGCGCAGCATGCGGAAAAATAAAAAATAAAATTCAACATTTAATATTTATATTTACAATTTATTATTTTTATTTTTTCACCCGCGTTTAGTGAAAACTGCGGATGCAAAGTCCGCACAAAGGCGGGCCGTCTATACTGTGCGTGCTTGCCGACCTATTAGAACACAGGCGGTGTTTTATGCCTTTTGACCTTGGTCACATCGAAACATCGCGGTTATGCAACAACGCGGGTAAAAGTTATGTACCCCGACAACCGCGTTAAATAGGGAGTGTACTGTATATCAATTACGGGTGCTACCTTGTATCATTTTGTAACTAATGGAACGCTTAAAAATTCCATAGAAGCAATATTGTTTATGATAGATAAAATGGGACCTAGTAAATAAACGATCATTTTAATGCAAAGTAATATTTCATTAAAAAAATTTTTTTTTTTTTTTTTTTTAGACTTTTAAAATTTGACTAACTCACTCCTTAAACATACAGTGTGTGATCTGATCCTAAGTAAGATCAAAATAATAATCATTAATGTCAATTTATTTGTTTTTTAAAAACTGCGTTACTCTGCAAAACTTTTCTAAAATATGAATTGGTGGTATTTTGGTTAAGAATTTAGTTTTCAAAGTTCTTCCTTCAGTAGCGAGTTGTGTAATTATTGCTGTGTGTTTGGAAACTTTGTTTTGTGTTTTTATTCTGCTAGTTATTAAGCCAGCTTACTTTGTATGTGATTCAGAGTGAAACTTCTAAGAATAATGAAGCAAAGTAAAACTATATTAATTTCCTTTAGGCACCTAATCGCATGATCATCCGGTCTCTCTTCTATGATAAAGCCGTTATAGATACGCATACAATTTATATAATAACAGTAACGCACTCATACATATACAGTGGTAGTACTTAGTACTTGTTTCATCTCCCACTGGTGCAGATAAGGTGGCGTTTCATATGCGGGATTCGAAAAATAACGTTTACTCATGATCTTGCTAGTAACTATTACTACAAAGGTACTATTTCAAATTCTATTAAATAGTTTGATTTGAATGAGCAGTATAAATTGTAGTTTTTCGAAAATTTACTTTTAAAATAATACTTTTTTTTAATAGGATATGCATACCTACTACCTAACATTTAGTTACGAGTTCAAAGTATAAATGTTATGTTATTGATTACTGGCTAAATTTGGTTATTACTACAAAACAGTTTTTTGAATGATTTTTGAGGTTCCACGAAACAACTTTTTCTGCTTACTTCTGAAACTCCTATAGAACAATTTTGCTTGAAATGTTACACTGATAATGTGTTTTATGGGTCTAATAATATTTGTTGGTTCAACTTTATTTTTACTGAAATTTTTTTAAAATAAACACTGCAGTCATATTAAAATCATTTTGTAGAGGCGATATATTTCTATCGCCATTGTGAATCATAGGTAGCCGGATGTTGCCGGATGGTATCATGAAAACAAATAACCTTTTCTTTTTCATAATTAAGAACAGTTTACATGTGTTTAAGAGTTAATTGTTTGTTATTAATGAGTTTTAAAGCTGATTTTATGCCAGAAGTAAATAATATTTTAGAATGTTAATTCGACCATTTTTTTTTTAATATCGCTGTTACTTGACCATCGCAGCATTGTGCAATAGAGAAAAAACAAATTGTGTCAGAGACTAAGGTGAATTTTTTTGTGGTTATGTTAATTAAGATTAAGATTAATTAAGATTTATTGCAATACCTGTAAAGTCGTTGCTAGAGATATACTGAATCAATCACTTGCAAGTGTGCAGTGTTTAATATATTTTATATGTATAGAATTTATTGAATTAACGATGCGAGAAAAATGCCTAAGTAAATGTTAATCTAAAACGTATTCCACGAAACGATTAAAAATCTAGCAAAAAAACTACATAAAAATTTCTGCCATATTTTAGCTACAAGTTAGGTTCTCATTAATGGCCCTTTGTTTATTCTGTATGAAACTGGTGATTCTGTACATAAAAATAATATAAAAATGCATAGTACAAACGTTTTTCCTGGTGACTATTTGCATAACGCATAAAAACATTTAATTTTTAGGTTCCCAACTAAGCTTAGAGGTTTTAATGACACCTAACACATTAAGAAAACGTATACCTCACATAAAGTAGTTAAAGATTACTTATGACGTAAATGAAAGTGCATTTCATCCTCTGAGGCTTTTCATAAAATTACTAGCGGACCAGACGTTGTTCTGTTCAAATGTTTTAAATTCGAAAATTAAAAAAAAAGTTGTAACTGTTTGGACCGTTTTGATTTAATTTATAGAAAAAATATTAAAATACCTGGTACCATCACATGTACAGTTATCACAACTCCACCCATCTATTGCTTGTGGGTGTATTACTATACTTTAATTATCGTAAGTAATATGTATTTTTATTTTGTACATAAATTATAATTTATTTTACAAACTGATGTTTTTATTTACGAAAAGTCGTTCAGTACGTCTTCAGTTGCATAGAATAAAAGGAGAACTGACAATTTAAAATTGTAGGTTATGTTGATTGTTATTGATTGCACATGTATACATCATTAAAAGTCATGAAAAATCGTGTAAAATACTCACTTCAATACTGCACCTCACAAATTTTGCAAAATGTATATTTTCAATTACACTTTAGAACGTTATTTCAATAAATAATAATATAATATTCTCAACAAGCGCACAATTCTATTTTAATTTTAATGTAATAACAACACTAAGCTACAACGCAAGTAAATGATGTGCGAAAATGCAACAAAAAAAATCCTAAAATCCGATCGCAGCACCAACCGAAGGGCATAATGATCGTTGGCATAGAGTAAGTAAAGGATCGTTGGCACCAACTGTCTAATACGCGATCGCAGCGCTGCCTACCGGATCCAATTGTGAACCTATAATGATTGCTTGACGTGCTAAGTAAATAGAGTTAATAAATATTACAGATTTAAAATTGTATTACAAAACTTGGAATAATATTACTGAAAAATATTTAAAACATAAATAAATGTATCGTTTGTTTTTATTGTGACATTTATGACCAATTCTTATAACCAAATAAATGATCAGCATATTATAAACAAACTTTCTACACTTTGTTTTATCTGACAACCTTCGTTACCTTCTTAAACTTTCCTGATTTTAAGTTTAATCAATCAAATATTTAGGTTAAATAAGAGAAACAAATGAATCGCGTGAAGAATAACAAATGGTTAATACCGTCTCTATAGCAACCCTAAATAAACCAACGATTAAAAAATCCATGTAAATCAAAAAATAATTTGAAAATGGTTATGGAATCCAAAAAAAATAAGTGAATCTAAACCATTCTCGAATCCACCGGAACATACACAAAAAAATTTCATCAAAATCGGTCTTGCCATCAACTTCTATACTGTTCAACCTATCGCCATAGGTAAACAGAAAATCATAGGTCATAGACATACAAACAGTAATTGTGTCATTTCTCTGGGTCCACCACACTGTCATATGGCGCTATCCATTTTCCTTTAACTCGCGGACAAAAAATATCACTCCGTGTTCAGCCCTGACAACGCCAGGTATTGCAGCTAGTATAATATAAATATGTGTTGAATAAGTCTCCGAGGTTACTGCTTGTCTCAGTAATTGATTACTAAATGTATTTTAGAAAATCAAAATAATTTTCAAATAAAAGTGAGATGCTATCGTTCTCGGTATATTTATTATTTTTATATATTAGTGTGCTTAGTGGCTTACACTCCAAACCCCATAATTATGTTATTCAGTACAGAAATATTCCTGGTAGTCAAATCTGAGAAGAAATTTACCTATCTCGAGTTGTTTCAAATAATAAGTACCCATAGCTTGTTCTTACATTGGTTTTGGGTATTTGGCACTGGATATAAAATTCTTTGAAACTAGTTTATTTCTTACAAATTATACAAATGTGGAATATCCATAACTTGGCTTGGGTTTAAAAACACGCAATGTGGCATGAGTTATATTGAGAACACACTATATTTTCTTAGTGTGCCATTTTGTGTATTTTGTAATGTTACTAAATAATAAGTTTAAAATTGTAAAAATTAATATGAACCCTTTGAAAGTCTTGCTTACTATCTTATTTGTCTTGTTTTGTATCATTCTGCTCAATAGCGAAACAGACTTTGTACTTGACGCAGCGACTTGTTTTCAAACATCTATCATGACAAAAGTAAAAAAATTAAAAACTTGAAGACTGCCAACTTACTAATTTCATTACTCAATTTTGACATAAATCAAACAGAAAACCAATTACACTAGCAGACAATTAAAATATTAGGCTACACCTTTTATAAGTTCTTAATGCATTAAACTATACTTTTGCGCTGGCGTTGCCAACTTGGCTGGGAGTTTACTGGACAATTTTACTCTATATACAGTACTGGGCAGAGATATCTTCAAGAAATGATTTCAAAAGTGTTCAATTAAGATTAAATTGACGGAATATCATCACAAAAAACAAAATTACTTCTCTGTGACTATTTTTTTAGAACTGATTTTAAAACTATTTGCTTAGCATGTGTGTATGATATATTGATAGGCATATATGCAAATCAAAGCATATAACCATTTTCAGCTTGACAATTATGAACAGAAATTAAAGTTCTGAAGTGAACTTTATTAAAAATATCTTACTCAATCCCTTACAAATAACTTGATACCACGATAATACTTTTTTTTTGAAATTGTTTAATCGAAATACTAATTGCGTCGCTAAAGTATTATGTTACATAACATCCATTCACTATAAAGTTCCGCTTGAATCATAGTGAAATAAAATTCCTCGCCGAAAGCCATTTATTCAATTAATCGGTCTTTGCCATGATATTTGATTCTTGGGCGATTATTCCCTAATTTGAATTCGTTTAAACGTTGCGCCTTTCGTAAACAAAATTATATTGGAGAGTACAATCATTTTCTTATTGCTTACATGTTTACCAGCTTCCAAAAGCTGTTGCGCTTTACACTGAAAGCCAGCGTATGACTCGTCTAGCACCGAAGAGTAACGCAGACAGCGGATGTCTTAAAGCAACAGGAAACCAGGGATAAATGACCTCGTTTCCAGGAATGGCTCTACCTGATAGCTTACGTTTGGCAACATGACAGCCCAACCCCCATCCTGCCACGAGACTTTGGAGATAATGTTTAGAGGGAATACCCACGCCTAATAGAAAGAGAGGTCCAACGTGGGAGAGAGACAGAAATACGAGTGACCTTTCTTACCTGAACAGTACAACTAGCTCAGACCAACAATGGAGTGGACCCGTTGACACATCGCACGGGATTAAAACAGTACTCTACTCTCATCATTTAAAACCAAGTAGCGTCGCAGATTGCTTAGTGTCAGCATGAATGGTCACGAGCACGGTTTACACCGCGAAGAACCTCAAGTAGAATTCGAGCCCATCATACATCAGGACGTTATTGCTGCTAACGAAGAGACAGAAGAACTTCAACAGCCACTAGTACATGCGGCAACAGATGAAACACATCATTCAGAAATTCTACCCGGCAGCTCCAAGGGTTCTTCTATATACCATGATGGAAGAGGGTATTTTTTTTTACAGTGAAAGGCAAACAAAATACACAAGGTAAGGTTGCTTTTATTTGTAGCATAGTCATTGACTTAATTTAGATTTTTATTGTAAACTTGTGAAAGAGGCTATGAATAAGATACTTAAATGTCATAAATATAGTTTTAAAGATATTTCAGATTGCGTCTTTTTTCATAATAATTATTAAAATTCTCAATGGAATAGTAACATAAGTTTCATATGTTTCGAATACATTTGTTATTACTGTAAATATTACGTTCGTATTCCAAAACCAACACGTTAATACAAACATCAGGCGACTAATACCAACTACATTCATGCGTTACGCATAGGCGTACCCAAGAATTTTTTTCGGGGGGTGTTCTTCCAGATTTTTTAAAAAAACTTCATAAACACCAAAAATTAATAATTTTTGAGTAAATAAATATAATAGTCTCAAATTTCATTTTTTTTAAACCAGGGCTATTGTTGATATGTAATTGGTACGTAATTTTTCTTTCATTTAATTTAAGTAAGTTTACATTACAATATTAAAATACCTACAAAACCACATATATATATATATATATATATATATATATATATATATATATATATATATAATAAAAATAATTAGTTAACTTAACGAATTTACGTACGCACTTTACAAACTTATTCCTAATAAGTTGACGACATGACAATAAAATAATTTCTGTATAATTTGATTATAAGGGCGTTAGCAACTAAGGCCGGAATTACAATAGCCCTTCCATCCGTCATCCGTCTGTCAATTACGTGACCTGCGCCCAATAAGATAGACCGAAAAATTTCATCCACTCGTCCGTCTAAGGCTTGGTAACTTTATACTTTTGACGGGTGAACGGATGAAACTATAACCTCCTAATGTCTTCTAGGTGTTTGCATATAAAATATTATATTAAAATGTATTAAAGTTTGTTTAATTTTTTAGCTGATTCCAAAATCATTTCTTAGCTTACGTTTAGACACATTTCAAAAGCTCTTTTTTGAAACAAAGATGGTCTAAGTCACGGAAGTATTATAATTACGTATGATAACTCCGGAAATGTAAAAATACATACCGAAACAAAAAAAAAACACTCTGAGTTTAATGAGTTTGAAGTACTTACTTTACATAATTGTTTAAGTAATATAATTAATTACATATGATAATTCCCCCCCCCCCCCCCCCCCAAATTGTTAGATTTTCTCAACAGTTGTCAGTATTGACATGGAGAAATATTATGACGGAAATTTGTGGAAATTTGTGGAAAACAAATTCCGCCAAAAAATCTCAAAAAATTCCACAATTCAAAAATTAAGATTTAGAAAATCCTCAAAAGTCGTTTTACCTTAGAAACCACGAAAATTCCTAAAAGCGGCTTAAAAGTCCTAAGAGCTAGCCGCTTTAAGCCGCCGAGGTCATGACCTTGAAAATTAGGATTCCATGGCTGCCATTTTGTATTATGACGTCACCGTTGCAATTTCCGTTACAGTCGCCATCTTTAAAATCTTTATTTATTATCCGATTTTAATCAAAAAAAAATTTAAAAATTATAAAAAAATTAAATAATAAAATTTGAATAAAAACTACTTAAAAAGCATACTTTTTTGACACGTAGCTCGAAGTCCTCGGTTCGAACCCGGCGAGGGCAAAAAAATGGCTATAAATATGACACGTGAAAGAAAGAGAATGCATATACTTTATGCATTCCATATATATCCGTACGGTAATGTATGAATTCCATCTTCGCAAATAATTCTTTTGTGATCGTGCCATGATAGTGCTAATTTATTAATACATTCTGTATATAATGTCATATTATGTGAACATGTGGACCCGACATTTGCGCGCTTCTCCGTGTGCTGCTCCAGGACCTCAAGAAAATCTTCAAACAATATTTTAATTATCACCACACACTTCTGTATTCCTTTAGCCTTTTTAATTATATTTTGATCGTATTTGTAGGTTTACAGCTTTGCCCTTAGGCCGACGAACTCCTCCATTTCCACTTTACTGTGCTCGTCCTTGAACTTGCCTACTACCTTCTTGTTCGTAGGTGAGTAGCAAGGGTGGTCAATGGGATAGCTGCTGGTGTCGAACTCGTCCAGGAGCGCAGCGTCGTCGGCCAGGTCCTGGTAGAAGTCACGCGTCTTGATCTCGTATATGAAGCTGTCCGTGTCCATGTACGCCAGCGTGATATCATCCTTATATTTCTGTTTCATTATGTCATAATGGAACCCATACATTAACGTCTTGGATAAGTCCAGGACCGCGAACTCCGCTTATATTGGGCGGTCAAGAAAGATGGTTTCTTGCTGTAGTCTCACCAGCGTCAGAGACTCATCAAGGATGGTTCGGTCCTGGAACGCTGGCTTTGCCACAACTTTACGTAGCCTGCCTTCACTACAGACAAGTTCCATACGCTGTCGACGAAATTTGTTCTCACAGAGTTTTCCAAACGAAGAATTGTTGGCAAGCTTAAAGAACTCCTTTTCAAAATCATTTGTAGCTGTCTGTCGTTTCAACGTATTTTCCGTAATAAATGGCTCCATCCAGGCACGCTGCTCGAATTCGAGGACTCTATGTATTTTCTTTAATCTCAGTCCGTGCTGGATGGCCTGTTTCAGGTTTCTGTAATGTAATATATAATTTTCTTTCGATTCCAGTGTTGTGATCAATTTTGACTGACGCGATCCGGGTGGGCACTGGCTGACGGGCAGGAACGGCAGATCTTTGTGGTCCTCGTGGAGGACAAACGATGGAAACGACGTAATAAAATAAATTATCCTGATCAAGCTTGTGATGCTGACATGATTGAAGACTGAGCTGACACATCTAAGGCGGACATGATTGAGTACTGTGCTGAAGCACCAAAAACATGTCAGAGCGGAGACTGTGATGGTGGCTTGAGACCAAAACGATGGAAACGTCGTGTTACAATAAATAAATCTGATCAAGCTTGTGATGATCGCTGGCTAGATGATGAAAGTAACCCTGAGGTTGGTGTTAAAACGGAAGACACCAGAGATCATAATATTTATAATAAACAAGCAATGAAGATGGTGGCAGAAGAGATTGATTCCACATCATGGAAAGATCCAAACATATTGGTTGACCGGCTAAGACTGATGGTGACATCTGTTCGTAGAAGGAACTACTCGCATATCGTGGAAGTATCGACCATACTTAAAGAACTTCGGAACGCTGGCTACATACAATAATCATTTGATTAACTGTCATTTGTGTACTAATGAAAAATAAAATGAATTATTTATATTTTTAAAAAGTATGATTTATTTCTTGTATCCTGATTTCCAAATAAGCCTGTGTTTCCGCTACTGTATGTGTGATCATTCCGTTTCCTGTGTGTACTGTGTGTATGTTCAGATTTCCTGTGTGTACATTCCGTTTTCCTGTGTGTACATTTCGTTTTCCTGTGTGTACATTTCGTTTTCCTGTGTGTACATTTCGTTTTCCTGTGTGTACATTTCGTTTTCCTGTGTGTACGTCCCGTTTCCTGTGTGTGTTCTGTGTGTACGTTCCGTTTTCCTGTGTGTACGTCACGTTTCCTGTGTGTACTGTGTGTACGTTCCGTTTCCTGTGTGTACGTTCCGTCTCCTGTGTGTACTGTGTGTACGTTCCGTTTCCTGTGTGTAAATTCCGTTTTCCTGTGTGTACATTACGTTTTCCTGTGTGTACATTCCATTTTCCTGTGTGTACTGTGTGTAAATTCCGTTTTCCTGTGTGTACTGTGTGTTCATATCGACGTTTCCTGTGTGTTCTGTGTGTACGTTCCGTTTCCTGTGTGTACATTCCATTTTCCTGTGTGTACATTTCGTTTTCCTGTTTGTACGTCCCGTTTCCTGTGTATACTGAGTTCATGGTCTATATGACTGACATTGTTCATGACTCGGTCTCATGGACTGAAGGCAATTAATTGGTCTATATGTGTGACTTTGTACATGAACGACTTAGAGGTTATTCAGATTATCTAAAAACTAGAATTTCATGTAAAGCATAGTGGCACTGTATTTATTTAGATGGTCAGGTATATTGACTTGTGTTCTATTTTTGAAGAGTGAATGATTAATAAATTACAGGAACGGCAATGGAAAACAGAATCTAAAATTTATTTAATATTTAGTTACAAGTGTCACTGTTCAAGTATAGAATCGAGGGCAGGAATCCAGCGATTCAATATGTAAATTAATGAGTGAATTTTTTGATGAATTTTGGATTTTTTTCCTGATTTTATAGCTAAATAGTTGCACGATTTCAAGATGGTGCCCAAATTTCAAGATGGTGGGGGCACCTCGGTAATAAATGTTTACTGCACTGTAGCGGGTTAAAATAAGACGAGTACACACACACACAAGATGGAGTACTCCAGCAGGTGGTAGCTCCTGGCAGCATGTACTAAACATAAAATGACGGATCCATGATGGTCGACAAGGACAAAGTCAAATTTAAAGGACAAAGTCAAATTTCAAGGTCAAGGTCAAATTTCAAGGTCAAGGGCAAATTTCAAGGTCAAGGTCAAATTTCAAGTTCAAGGTCAAAGTTCAAGGTCAAGGTCAAGGTCAAAGTTTAAGGTCAAGGTCAAAGTTCACGGTCAAGGACAAAGGTGTGGTGACTAGATACTTATACTAACATGGTATCAGCACACTCTAGTGGACGAAAACAAGATGGTGATCTCCAGCGGGTGATTTCAAGATGGCGGTCGTCACGAAAAGTGCAACGGTGGTTTTAAGGATTTTTTTATTATTTAATTAGGTTGATTAATTTTTTTTATGATATTTAAAATTTTTCCCGATTTTATAACATAAAAATTACGGATTTTCCAGATGGCGACCATAACGATAATTGCAACAGTTACATCTTAATACAAGATGGTGGTTCTGTCTCGAACAGGTGGTGCTATTATTACTTTAAATTAAAAAAAAATACAAGTCCAAATATGCATGTTATTTTTATATATACCTTATTTAATTTTCAGTCTGGTAAATGTCTTGATGGCCGAGCGGTTAAAGGCGTATGTTTTCCAACCTAGAGATCAGAGCTGCGATGGTTCGAATCACAGAGTTTCCAATATATTTTTCATAAAAAATTAAATTTAAAAGGTCGATAAGGTTCATAATAGCTATGGTAGGTAATGGAACATCGACCTTATGTGATGAGACAGAGCGACGCTGGTGCTCTCTCTGAACAAACGACAGAAACAAATTCGACGGTATCCAAGATGGCGGCCTGCAGCGGAACAGAAAAAAAAACATGAGCGCCGCTGGCGCTATCTAGGAACAAACAACAGAAACAAAGTCGACGGTATCCAAGATGGCGACCTCCAGTGGAACAGAAAAAAAATCAAAAGCGACGCTGGCGCTATCTAGGAACAAACAGCTGAAACAGAGTCGACGGTATCCAAGATGACGGCCTCCATCGGAACAGAAAAAATCAACATGGCGACAGAGATGAAAATTTCATCATAATGAGTGGGGCGCTCGATTTAAATATGGCGGATCCAATATGGCCGCCGTGATCTACTTGTCCCGTTACGTTATGTCCCGTTACGTTGTGTCCCGTTACGTAGTGTCCCGTTACGCTGCATCCAAGATGGCGGATCCAAAATGGCCGCCGGGGTCAAGGTCATCCAAGATGGCTGCCGTGAAGTCACAATCCAAGATGGCGGACACCGGCTCCGGCTCCACAGCCAGAAGCCAGTTTCAGAACCACCATTTACATACTACTGGGAGCACACTATTTTTGGAATGTAATCCTACAAGCAAAATTTACCTTAAACTTATCATTACTTTTAGACTATATTGCTCAATATATTAGGATTACATTCTATTTTAGAATTCATATAATAATAGTTTTTAGTCTCTCAGTTAATTATCATATGGATACATTGTCATGTCTAAAAAATGCACCTTTTTAATACTCCGAATGACGATTGGTATCTATTAATAGTAAGGTTACCACATTGCAAGGCTAAACTTTTCTTACATTACAACTGACTTTACATTACGTGTGATACATTTTTTAATATGTTTAGAAGAGTTTTATTTGAGTTTAATTTTTTTTTGTTTTGCTGCCTTTGTTTATTTTGTTAGGTGTAGCCTAATTATATAACAGGAAATAAATAAATATAAAAATTATTTATAGTAATGTTGCGTTATCTATATCATCTCAGACTCCCGAAAGGAAAAAAAAAGAAAGTTTGATACCAATATTCCCTCTAAAGATTAATTGTATTGAATTTTTGAAAGTGGAACAGTTTTAGGTGCGGAAGAGAATAAACTTAAACAATATTTTTAGTTCTACTGGGACAAATTCACCTCAATGAGCTTATACACTGGTGTCAAATTATAAAAACAATTTGAAAGTTTTTTATGTACTAAGTTAGGAATAAATTTTTGAAAAAAGAAATGTCAGAAATACTGGCTGTCACAAAAGTATCATATAGGCTATGCCTAGATAATTAGATTAAAAAATTGTTAATAATTAGTTATGAATACATCAATGCAAATGCAATAAAATATGAAAATTTTCCATTTATGGCGGTCATATTTTTTTGCGAGTTCTGAGTGAACTTATTTTTTTTTCATGCATTTAAATTTTATACTACATCTTTTGTCATTTTCATCAGGTCATCAACTTATCTGTTGGTTGGCTGTATTACTCCAAATATGCCGTATCAGTGTCATTTCCTTCAGTTCCACATAGCTACTTTCCGTAATGAAATTTTGTCAAAAATAGGTGTATGATATTTCAAAAGTTGAAACGGGGGTACGCAGTACCAAAACTGACGAGCCCCCATTTTATAACTATCGTAACTGAAAAGAAAAAAAGGCAAACAGATATTTATGCTACACTTTCTCGAAAAGCTAACGCTTACACGATAAATATAAGTAAAGGCTCGTAGATTCTGGGGTTGTCGACTTTTCTAATATGCAAAAGAATTACTGTGTTTAGCCCAGAAATATCAAAAACTATCTTCTAAGTTAATACGACTAAAATCGTGAATGAAACTGATACGAACCGCGTAGGCCTAACAATAAGTTAATTATACTATAATTTGAGCAGATGAATGCCAATTTAAGATATACATAATAAAATTAAAGCTACGACACTCGTGTACCAAGTTTTGAAGTAATTATTACTCGATATCTGGTTTCAAAGATGTATAAATTGCCTCTATTTTATGTATTTTACATTAATTATCATAACAATTTATTTTCAGAGCAGAATTATAGCTTGAAAGAAAGGATTTTTTCACCCCTTCTTTACCCTTTCGCGTTGAGAGAATGGCTTGTGCCAACAAAAGATTAGTTTCAAGATTGAAAAACAAATGCTTTAGTTTGAATATCGTAAGCCGAGCCAGCAGAGTTGTCGAGTTTAGTTTGTATGAAAAGTTAACAATTGTGACTTATGCAGTATGCAATTATTATTATTACAATGGGAATCGTATGCAACAGAGTATACAATTAAGGGTGTTTCGTGCTTAGCTGAAAACGACAATGAAATGAGTTTCTGAAGTAAAAGAAACAAACCGTAAATTCACTCCACGTAGGTTTCACTATACATGATAGCCGATTGCATTGAAATGGTAAATTTATAAGCATTGAAAGGTAGCATGGTGGTGAACTCATTAAACTAAATAGGCATAGTTAATTTACATAATTTGTTAACGTGATTTCATGGAATTATGACACAGTGCTCTTTTAAAGATAAGTAGGTAGTTACTTTGGTCTCAACAGCATAAGTGTGTCGCTTATTTATTTACATTTTCAAACAGCAAGTGCTTCAAAATTATTGTTTCAGAAATACTTGTTATTTACCATATTACATTTTTCATTGGGCTGCACCATAATCTTAACAAATAAAAATGCACGTCACATCAAAAGCATTGACCATTGCTATTTATGAAAAACCAAAACCGAAGGATTTAAATTAGGTGCTATATTTTAGGCCAGCGCTATTGGTAGGCCCTAAATAAATATGTATCGCCCCAAACAGCATGGAAGGAAAACAATGCCGTAAATGACTATCCGGATTTGTACCTAACTCCGTGCGAGTATCACAATACATAATGAAGGGATAAGCAAACTTTATTTGATTAAAGACAGTAATATCATTTCACTTTTATATTGCGGGTATACACTAAACCGTAGATATGTGCATCTGGATATTTTATTTTCGTGACCAAGTAATGGAGTTTTGAATTTTTTAAAATTAATTTCACTATCAATTACTTGTCACTGCTAAGTTGTGTGTTGGATACAGAGTAAAGGGCTGATAACTGATAGCCCTAGCGCTTTGTAGATGATGGAATGAAATTCAAAGTGATACAATTTAACTTGTCTGAAATTAAAATCTGGAATTCAGATTTAGTGACACTTTGTAAATATCCAAGCGAAAAAGAAGCAAATAAGAAACATTTAAAAAAATTGGTTTTATATTTATATCTTCGTTTTTTTCGAAAATTATCCTCTGCGACACGTTAATTTTATTTTTCTTGAACAATTATTATCAGCTGCAAAATGGCCGCAGGAATATATATCTATATATATATATATATATATAAATAAAAATTTAGCTTCCGTATGTATTTGGCCGCAAAACTCGGAAAGTATACGATGGTTTGGATTGAAATTTTTACAGAACATTGCATCTTAATAACAGAAGAGTGTTTATATGAAATAAAAGTTTGGGAAAATCCACCGGAAAAGTCGGAAAAAAAAGTTTCTATAACTAAATATCATGGTCACCCAACTTAGTTGTGACCACGCTCGACGATGCTGTACCATATTGTCGAAGTTCAAATCAAATCAAATTCAAATTCAAAAGCTTTTTATTGCGATGTTTGCATACATTGATATTTACATAGGTATACATAGTGGAACGCCAGCACATTGTGCTCTTTTTCCATAGTTTATAGACATTATACAACACTTCTTATATACATTTACATTTATTTAATAATTGTTTTTAGGAGGAAAAGTTTAAAAAACCTCCGTAATGTTCTGGAGCCTGTGGGCTCAATGTTTTCTGATGATCATACACGTTGAAATATATTTACAGAGAAATTATTATTGATATTTACATACACATAGTTACATATTTTTCACTGAACAGTTTGGGAGTAGGTTTAGTTATGCTTGCAGCTTATATATTACACTATTGTACACTATATTACATAAGTTGCACTTTTGAATCTATGTCGCTTTGGTTGGCGTTCATTTGCAGTCTCGATGCACGGCACTTTGGTGGATGTCCGTAGCACTGTACACTTTTGTGGCTGGTTGGAGGATTTTCTTCTTCTGCCCAGTCAGGGTGGCCTGCCTGGGTGGTAGTCTGTAATTAGTTTATGTGGGTGTGGTCGTGTGATGTTGTGTTGTCCAATGTTCTGTATGAGTGTAGACGGGTGTTGTGATGCTTTTGTGAAAAATTTGTCTGTGTATTTAATGACTAGTTGGCGTGGTGATAGTGTGCCTGCAAGGTCGTGTAATTGTGTGTTAGTTACATGTCTACTCGACCATTGTGCCTTGACGACTATAATTTACACAAATATGTAAATATATATATATATTTCAAGAAAGAATAAAAAACTTTATTTAATTTGAAAGTATATTCTTTCGACTCTATTGATAAAAATACGTTTAAATTAAAAAATATTCAAATTTTTGGAGCACAGTAAAAAAAATGCATTTAACCACGAATATGCGAGTTAAACTTCAGAACGATCCAACAGCAGTCATATTTTCAAGACAATTAATTGAAGTTGGTAATGGCACTGTACCTACAAATCCAGAAACAGGAAAAATCAGCTTATCATCTGATTTATGCAACATCGTAGATTCAAAAGAGGAATTAGTAGACAAGGTATTCCAAAACATCGAAACAAAATTCAAAAATCATGCATGGTTGAGCGAAAGAGCCATTCTAGCGGCTAAAAATGTTGACGTACACGATATGAACAATAGTATTATAAACAGAATCGAAGGTGAAACAATGACATACAAATCTGATTCAGTAGTGCACCAAAATGAAGCAGTGAACTTTCCAACGGAATTTCTCAATTCACTCGATGTTCCAGGATTACCACCACATATTTTGAATTTGAAAATTGGTGTGCCAATTATATTGCTTCGAAATATCTGTCAGCCTAAATTATGTAATGGTACACGATTAGTAGTTAAAAAATTAATGGATAATCTTATTGAAGCAACAATTTTGATTGGACTTCATAAAGGTGAAGACGTATTACTTCCACGAATGCCACTTATTCCGACAGATATGGCGTTCGAGTTCAAACGACTTCAATTTCCAATACGCCTTGCGTTCGCTATGACCATCAATAAAGCACAAGGACAATATTTGCAAGTGTGCGGTTTGAATTTAGAAAATGAATGCTTGTCTCATGGACAGTTATATGTCGGGTGCTCCAGAGTCGGTAAACCATCTGATCTATATGTTTATGCAAAAAATGGGAAAACAAGGAATGTAGTCCTTCCATTAGCTTTACAATAAAAATATTTAAGCTAAACACATGTTTATTTCTTCTATCACATTCCACAGCCATGCACAGTAAAATATTAAATTAAACAATGAATTAATATTAAACTGTGCCACAGCAAAGCGTGGCCGGGTTTAGCTAGTATAGATATAAATATCGTTATTCTCAGAAGCAAAAGTAGGCTAATTGCTTGAAAACTATTTCAGTACAAAACGTGATGATTAATTTTCCTACGCCTTACGTCTATGACAATTAAAATGTTACGCTTATTTCTATAAACTTCACTCACTACGTACTTTTGCGTGTGATGTGTCCAGCACGGCCAGTTGACGTCATGGCCATATGACGCACACAGCAACCGTCCGGGACTATACTCAGGTAGCCCGCGTGTTTCCATACCATTTATTCGACTTAGGCCTTTTTACTTCTGTATTCATCGTCCTTTCTGTTTAGAGGCAGCCCTCGATCTGTCATTTCCATTGGTCGAAAACAGCAAGAACCAGTTCCTCCCTAATCCCTGTGAAGTGTCCACGGTATTCGCCCCGAGGAAACAATGTGGTGGGAGGTGCTAACCTGTGGTTGGCCGGAGTTTCTACCTGAGGTGTGGTTTAAAAGAGTACGGTCGCTTGTCGCTACGGTCACTTGTCGTACCACCAGGTGAAGATATGTATACTTTGACATGAGTGGTGGGGGTAAGTCAGTCTGTCTGCAGCCACCATTGAGGAAGGAGCCTGTCGCCATTTTTTATTTATTTTTTGACCTCGTCGGGTTCGAACCGAGGACTCTGAGCTCCGTGTCAAAAAAAGTACTTTTTTTAAAAAAATATATTAAAATTTTATTAATTTAATTTTTTTAAAAAATTTTAATTTTTTTCCATTAAAATCGGATAATAAATAAAAAGTTAAAGATGGCGGGCGTAACGGAAATTGCAACGGTGACGTCATCATTCAAAATGGCGGAAAACAAAATGGCGGAAAGTTCGAGAAAACAAAATGACGTCATCCAAGATGTCGGATCCAAGATGGCGGATCCAAAATGGCCGCCGGGGTCAAGGTCAAGGTCAAAGCTCCCCACAAGTGGCTTAGAGCGGCATGACCTTGGGGGAATTTAAGCCACTATGGGGACATTTCTAACTGCTGGAATTTTTGAGGACTAAAACGGGAAATTTTCCCTCGGATCGGGAATTTTTCCCTCGAAAACGGGAGTTTTTTTCTTAAAATGGGAAATTTTGAGTCATTTTGAGTCAATTTTGAGGAATTTTGAGTCAAAAATGGCCGCCGTGACGTCACAATCCAAGATGGCGGTCGGCACCACAGGCACCACAACCTGAATCCTGTTTCAGGACCGGCTATCCTATACTACTAAAATAAATTATTATATTTCGTTTTTAGAGTGACAAAATACAAATAATTCATGCAGATCACATTACATCAGTTCAGGAGTGTAGCACCTTAGAGGACCAGAGATGATGCTAGAAACCCACCTTTACAAAATTTATAATGTTTTTTCAAGTAAAATTTTTGTGTAACCTGTACACCGCACTTCTCACACAGAAATTTTACACGGTCAAGATTTCTTCTGCAGCCATGCTTTTCATGGATGCGTGTACTTCGTAGTCGCTCAAATCGTTTACCACAGTAGCGGCACTGATACAGATATTCATCGCAATTACCATCGCTTCCCCGCTGTACAACTTGCAAATGAACTTTGCTTTTACAATGCCTAATCAAATTACTTTTGTTTGTGAAATGTACACCACATGGGTCACACGGAAATGTCACACGATTAGCGTTTCTTCTACAGACATGATTTTCATGTCTTCTTGCATGTTGACGGTATTTAAAACTTTTGTCGCAGTAACAGCACCGATGTTCGTTAGTCGTTCTTGAATCACCAGTCATTGAAGTTTCCATCGAGGACGAAACGAAGTTCGTAGAGTTTTCCTGTGTAAATTTTTTTTATAAAAACAAAAAATACATAAAATTCTGGCTTGTGCTAGAACTCTATCTTTGCTCATCAATGAGAAGTTCACAAGCTAGCAGAATCTATCTATGTATTTTTTGTTTTTATATTAAAAATTTTATTAATTAATTTATTTTTTTAAATGTTTTTTTCCTCTAATTTTATGATATCAAGAAAACGTGTGGTGGTTTTCTCAGTGTGCTTCTGATTATTCTTCTCAAAATTATGGTGGTTTTCTCCGTGTGCTTCTGATTATCCTTGTCAATATTATGAAGGTTTTCTCCGTGTGCTCCCGATTATTCTTGTTAATATTATGAAGGTTTTCTCCGTGTGCTCCCGATTATTCTTGTTAATATTTGAATGGATTTTTCCAAATGCTTTTGATTATTCCTGGCTAGACATCTGATGGTTTTCTCCGAGTGATCCTGATTATTTGTGAGAAATCGATCTCTGCATGAATGAATTTTTACTAAATGCGTCATGTCATTTTATTCAGAGTTACATTTAATTAGTGAAATCCTGCTAATAAATTAGCACTTACAATATTTTTATTAGGTGGATTTAAAATAAAATAACCTTACTCAGACAAATAATATGCTATGGGACAGCTGAGAAGCATTAACATGTAAGACAAACTGCATTGTCCTTGGTGTCTAAGACAGGTAATTTTATTCAGAGTTTCGTATAAATTTCCGAATTCATATTAACAAATCGGTACTTAAAATTTTTTTTTTATCAGGTGGAAATCAGACAAAAACAGAAGATCATTAATCAGACGATTACTACGTCATGAAACAACTGAGAAACTCTATCACACACGAAGATTTCCCTTCCCCTTAAGTTCTAGCGAAGCCCTCCTTCTGTTGCGATCGTTAGGGAGCATCCTGCATCCCACACAAAACATTGACTGCTTATACAGACAACAGAGACTGCTTATACAGACAACTGATACATGCTGGATGCTAATATGCGAATAGGTTATCTTGTGATTCTCGCTAGGCCATGATGATATTCACTAATTTTTTTAAATAAGGACGATTTTCTTCCTCTTGAGATCTAGGGAAGCACACCTTTTTCAACAGATCGTTAGTGAGCATCCCGCATCCAGCATAAAAGAAATAATTATTATTTACCAGCTAGCAACATGTGGAGTCAACTGTTGATGAAAAGTAGAACTACTTACAACCAGTACTTTTGTATGAGATAACTTAACTCCCGCTGACGAAATAATAATTAAAAAAAATTCTATTTAAGTAATGGTTTAATTTACAACTCTTAGTTTTCATCTACCATTAGTCACAGAAGCTAACATGTACCCTGATTCGTTGCCTGTAGCTGTATCAAACCGTCATCACTGTAGATACTGCAGCAAGGTGTTTACCTTGAGATAGAATGCTAAACGTCATGAGAGAAGCGAGTGTAGTTTGGGTCCTTGGGAAAAACCATTTAATTGCAGTCAGTGTCATAAATCCTTTGGTAGAAGATATTACTTGGATAGACATTGCATGAACTGTACAACTAAGATGAATAAAGATAACGAAGACTGTGTTCCAACTTCGTGGAAGAGGAACGAAGGCAGAATATTAGACGTCAATAATAATTATGAAGACTGTAAAAAAGCTAATGCTAAAAATATTGATATAGATCAAAACAATAATTTAAAATTAAAAACAAACGAAGAAAGTAGCAACCTCATTAGAAATGAAAAGATATTTACACCAATATCTAGTCGTCTCCATGAAAATGTGAAAGATGGAGAACCACCTGAAGCTGACAAGACCGAAGACTGTGATGAAACATCTGAAGTTGACATGATTGAAGATTGTGGTGACACATCTGAGGTTGACATGATCGATGACTGTGCTGACACAACTAAGGCTGACATGATTGAGTACTGTGCTGAAGCACCTAAAGCGGTCAAGATCGAAGACTGTGATGGCGGCCTAAGACTAAAACAGTGGAAACGTCGTAATAAAATAAATTATCTTGATCAATCTTGTGATGCTGACATGAATGAGTACTGTGCTGAAGCACCTAAATCATACAAGAGCGAAGACTGTGATGGTGTCTTGAGACCAAAACGATGGAAACGACGTAATAAAATTAATTATCCTAATCAAGCTTGTGATAATCATTGGCTCGATGCCGAAAGTGACCTTGTAGTTGGTGTTGAAACAGAAGACACCAGGGATAATAATATTTATTATAAACATAATAGGAAGATGAATGTAGCAGAAGAGATTGATTGTAGCTCATGGGAAGATCCCAACATATTGGTTGACAGGCTAAGACTTCTACATGGTTCGCTTTGTGCAGGAAACTATTCGAACATCAAAGAAATATCCTTCATACTTAAAGAACTGAAGGAAGCCGGCTACATAAAATGATGGTTTCAATTAAATGCATGTGTATAAACTTGAAGAAAAATTATTTCTAAATAAACTTATAACGTAAAGGTGTAAAAAATTCACCACTGACATCCAAAAATGTATACTAATAAAGTCATGCATGTAAACATGTCAAGATCGATAAAAAAAAAAAGTAATTTAAATCAGTTGAAGCGTTTGGAGCGATTGGACCATTTGGAGCAATTGGAGCATTTGAAGCATTTGGAGCATTTGGAGCTGTTGGAGCATTTGGAGCATTTGGAGCATTTGGAGCTGTTGGAGCATTTGTAGCATTTGGAATATTTGGAGCTGTTGGAGCCATTTGGAGCATTTGGAGCTGTTGGAGCCTTTTGTAGCATTTGGAGCTGTTGGAGCCTTTTGGAGCATTTGGAGCTGTTGGAACCATTTGGAGCATTTGGAGACATTTGGGGCATTTGGAGCTGTTGGAGCCTTTTGGAGCATTTGGAGCCATTTGGAGCATTTGGAGCTGTTGGAGCTAAGAAGTAGTCGTTGCATGTCTATGCAGGGCTAAATGTTTATAAGATTGCTGGCTTTTGCAAGTGATTCTGTAGTAGGATAGAAATTGTGTAATAAATATTATGTTTGTAAAAGAACTTGCGGTGTTTTATTTCTCGAACCTGACACTTTCTGGTATTTAAATTAAATTTATTTTCAGCTTCGTCCGTAGATCGAAGCAAGTTTCGATTCAATATGTAAAATAATGTGTGATTTTTTCGGTGAATTTTGGAATTTTTCCCGAACTAATAAGTCAATAAATACAAATATCTAAGATGGTGCCCAAATTTCAATATGGCGGGCACCTCATGTTAAATGACCGAATTTACATAAATACTAGGTTGTTAATTGACTTCTTTTGGTTTTTGTGTGCTGAGTGTAGCCGAGTAGACTGATGAAAATAAGTGAGGAGCTTAATGTAGAATGGACTTGTGTTGATGGATATGTTGGTGCATAAATCGAATGCTAGTGGCCTGATAATATTTTGGGTTATTTATGAAGATATTTATCGATGTGTGCTATGAAAAGGCATAAAAGTGTATAGTAAACTTATAGAGTAGGACTCTTGTTTCGGAGACTTTTGACATAAGGCTTAACAAGGATCGACTTTGAAGGCTTTGAAGATGTATGGTACTGGGCATGTCTTGTCTGTAGCTATATCAACACTGAAGGTCCTCTGAACTGTAGATGAGAGGTACAAAAAAAATTGACTTTGGACCTAACCTGGTATCGTATAAATTATTTTGGTCATGTGTTGTAGTCATTTGGAGTCAGTTGGAGGTTATTTGTAGCTGTACATAATAAAATTTAAATTTGGGTACCTAGTTTAAAAAATGTTTGGGTTGTGAAAGTTCCATTGTTCAGAGACTCTTAATCCTCTAGTAAGTCTAAATGAACCGTGTATGTAGGATGTGCGATTAGTTGTTTCAATATATAATTTAAACTTTTATTCCTTGAAATTCCTAATTTTTTTTAGTAATAACATTGGATGATGTATTGACTTGCGTATTATATAAGCGGACGCTGATATTTAAGCGAGTCTTAGACAGCAGGTCGCTCAGTTTGTTACTGGCGACGACGACGGTGTAAGGATCACCAAGTTTGATTCTTCTGGTGCATAAGACGCGTAATTACCTGTTCTTGTGAACTCGATGGCATCTTTACCAACGAAAACGAAGAACTTGATGGATGTTGTACCATCGTCTACGGGAACCCTGACTTCAGCTACGGTGGAGAAGGTGCAGATCCCGTCGGCAACGACGACGTCATCACAAGAGGAGACTCCAACAGTCGCGATACCGTCAGCAGGAGAGACTTTAATGCCGGTGGTGCTGGCTACACAGGAAAACTCTACGAACTTCGTTTCGTCCTCGATGGAAACTTCAATGACTGGTGATTCAAGAACGACTAACGAACATCGGTGCTGTTACTGTGACAAGATTTTCTCAAACAACAGCAATGCTCGACGACACGAGAAGAGAGAATGTGTTAAGAATCCTCCTCGCAAAATGTTTAGCTGTAACAAATGTCGTAAACAATTTGCAAGGCAAGATAAGTTGAAAAGACACCTGAAGACATGTAGAGGTCCTGCTGTGCGGCAGAAAGTAAAGGTTTCTATACAACAACGATGCATCGATGTGCATAAGAGTATGCCTGGAGATGGTGTAACTGCTGCAACAACATCATCTGGTTCGGGTCTGAAAGGATCGTCATCATCACCACGGTATCCTTGCAGCTATTGTGATATGTCGTACGCATTTGCTCATGACGCACGAAGACATGAGCGGAGTAAATGCAAAAAGAATCCTTCTCGTATAAAGTTTCGCTGCGATGTGTGTCATGGTTGGTTTACACGTATTGACAGTTTGCGACGACATGTGAAAAAATGCAAAGGTGAAGTCCGTGTGTCTACTGACGAACTACCTGTAGAAATTTCCACTCCTCGCTTTAGATTGGAGACTCGTAAGCGTACAAGCAAGAAAACCGATGTGCTGCAACCGATTGGTATGGCGTCTGAACATGAATATAAACATAAGACTGTGTTCGGTGCATTACAAGTGAATGATAATGGGTTCTACTTGTCACAGTCTGCTTTTCGTGGAACATTGAAAGACTACTATTATCTAAATACGTTAGGTGAGTCGAAAGACATTTGTAATTTTCTTGATGATATCAGAGAGGACATAATCAATCAGCTTACTGATGACGTAGCAACAAATGGACCATTAAAACATAACTTGTGGTTGGACTGTATATATGGAAAGCCGTATCCATTCGAAGACGAAGCGAAGAAGTGTGCATTCAAGACATCGGCTGCAGTAATTTAAAGTTCTAACGATGTGAAACAAACTGCTAAAAACGGTATCCTGAAACTATTTCAAGAAGAGGAGAACTATGTGTGTAAAGGTTTTGGCTCGACTCTGTCTAGTATAAACCGTTTGGAGCTAATAATTAGTCATTTCACGCCTATGCGGACCTAAATGTTTATAAGATTGCTGGCTTTCGTAAGTATTCGTGTAGTAGAATATATATTATGTAGTAAATTTATTTTGTGAAAGAACTTGTGTTGTTTTTTTCTCGAACCTGTCACTATTATGTTAAATTGTTATATTTAATTTTTTTGCTCTTACTGGTTTCGAACCTAGGATCTTAGTCGACCTAATCAATCAGTATATAGATTACAAATTTATTTAATGAATTTTGACCTTTTTCCCGAATCTCTAGCATTACAATTACGAATTTCCAATATGGTGGTCTTGATGTCTGATAGGATGATGTTAGTAGAGGATTTAGAGTCTCTTTAAGAATGTTGAACATGGTTTATTGAAATTATTATTTTTTACATAAAATTAAACATTATTGAATCGATCAAGTATCGAACCGAGGACAGGAATCGGTCGAATCAGTATGTAAATTAATGAGTGCTTTATTTAATGAATTTTGGAACTTTTCCCGAATTTATAGCTAAATAATTACGGATTTTCAAGATGGCGGCCAAATTTCAAGATGGCGGGTGTCACAGTAATATTAATAAATGATTACTGCACTCTAGCGGGTAAGAATTAAACTAACATGGCGTCAGCGCACTCTAGCCGACGATACAATGATGATGGCTTCCAGCATCGAAGACAAGATGGCGGTCATGACGTCATACTAGGTGAAGATATATACTTTTACATAGGTGGTGGTGGTCAGTCTGCCAGCAGCCACCACGGGGGAAGGATCGGTCGCTATTTTTATTTTTTTGCCCTCACCGGGTTCGAACCGAGGACTCCGAACTCCGTGTAGTAAATGCTTGTTTTTTATAAATAATTTATTAAATTTTTATCATTTTAATTTTTTTTATAAATTTTAAAATTGTTTTCGTTAAAATCGGATAATAAATAAAAAGTTAAAGATGGCGGCCGTAACGGGAATTGCAACGGTGACGTCATCTTCCAATATGGTGGAAAACACATTGCCGGAATTTTCGAGAACACAATGACGTCATCCAAGACGGCGGATCTAAGATGGCGGGTCCAAAATGGCCGTCGGGGTCAAGGTCAAGGTCAAAGGTCAAGGTCAAAGCTCCCCACCAGTGGCTTAGAGCAACTTGACCATGGGGGAATTTAAGCCACTATGGGGACATTTCAAGATGATGTTATTTTTAAGGAATAAAACGGGAAATTTTCCCTCGAAACGGGAATTTTTCCCTCGAAAACGGGAAATTTTGAGTCATTTTGAGTCATTTTTGAGGAATTTTGAGGAATTTTTGGTCAAAAATGGCCGCCGTGACGTCACAATCCAAGATGGCGGACACCGGCTCCGGCTCCACACCCTGAACCCTGTTTCCGGAGCCCCCAAACTATACTACTAATAAGGAATATACTACCTCGAAAAATCGTAGAATCCATACATAAAATATTGCAATTTGGCAAGAAAGGTGGCGAAACTCAAACAAGGGAAGGTATACATACAACATATTCCCCTCAATAAATTATTTGCACTGACCATTATACATCACAATTTTTAACAGGTCACGGAAATTTTAAATATAAATTAAATTCTTTTAATTTATTGGAAAGTCCTATGTGCCCTGTATGTACGGAGGAAGATACAGCAGAGCAAATTCTAAATGATTGTATTAAAATAGAAGACATTCGAGACATATACACAAGGAAGATGGCCATAGAAGATGTAGACATTAAGGACATCAATCGAATTGCAAGAAACAAGAAGACTTATGAAATATGGAGGAGTTACACCTTTGAAGTATCCAAGAGACTAGAACGTTTTGATAGATGGATGCATGAAAGATCTCTGATGGAAGACTTGCTCTCCGACACGGAAGAATAATTGGACGGTTTTTATATAAATGGAAACAAGCGCCATTCAGTCACAACTGAGAAAAGACTGTTCAAAGTATCCATATGTCAAAAAAATAATGAAACATCTACATAAAAAAAATTACTGTAAAATATTTTAATATGTATAATAAGCTGCTTTATTATTATGAATAACATTGTGAATTCTCTTCCTGTCATAGTTAAATCAGTAAAAATGGCTGTTGGTTCTCTTTGAATAAAATAAAGTAGAGTTTCTTTAAAAAGAAACAAGTATAATGGAACATTAATTCCATGGTCACGTTGTCAAACAAACAAATAATACACAATTTTAATTACCTTAATACCAATCATTCAGTAATTTCCCATTACAAATCTACATAATCAGTCTTAAAACAATCTGGCAAGTTAAAAATGCCAGATACCCTGAAAGCATAACTTAAACCATATGAGATGACAAATAAATCACAAAAAAGTTCTTAAAAGTCAGTTGGTTATGAGAAACTATTACATACACATTTCAGCATAAAACACATAAGCAATTTATTATTCATCATCCATTGTGAAGTCTGCGTTATTCCCAAAGCCATCTATGTTATCTTCTACCTCTGTACTCGACAGAAATTTCTGATAAAAATGCCAGACTCCTTGAGGTATAAGATGACGAATAGATTTAATATCCTTAAGCTTTTCCTTACTTCCTTCAGGCCACAGGGAAGTTAATTTAGATGATTGTAATCCATCTGAGGGTCTCCCTCGGTGCTTGTTTTTGTTAATGTTAACATCAATGAAAGTTTCTTGAGAATGGCTGTCTTCATCTGAAGAACTTGTGGTTTACATCTCAATTTAATTTGACGAACTGTGAGCCAGTTAATTTTATTTCCTTCTGTGTCAATCTTCCTGTTGGTGATCTCTTTCTCTATTTCACTGGTCGCTTTAAAGTCGTCATTCTACATTTGTGTCACAACAAATTTTCTTTTTTTACGGCATCCTTCCATTACCTTTATGTAGTCCTCCAAAGTATATAGTCGCTGTTGTTGTTTTAGGGCAGATTCCACATCACCAAAATCAGAATCATTCGGGAAGTAAGTGTGACCTGATACTAAATACTTAAGTGTCACGGAATTCAGTGAGTTCAGATCACCAAACAATGTGTTCATCATTAGTATCATTTTGATATTCCTATTCTGGCCCCCACACGAGTCAGACCACAAAATGATGTCTGTGACATTCCTTCCGACATGAGTAACAATATGCTTTCCCAAGCTGGAACCCACTTCTTGGGCACCTCTTCTGGCAGTGCCTTCTACCCAAACATAAAATAAACTTTTGGATTCTTTCCCAGAGTGTATCCCAGTATTATAAACCCATATTTGCCTCTTGGAATAAATTATATTTGTTGGGATTCTAGGCAGAGGCAATGTTTTCTCCATGTCATAACATAACGTTTCCACAATTTCACATTCCTTTGCAGTCTTAAGATCACGATTCATTGCATCTATTGCTTCTTCAGCTTCTGACTGATGCACATTTAACTCATTCATAACTGTTTCCTTTTCAATGTTGTTGCAGTTTTGCATTGCTGCATGAAATCTGTCACATGCATTGCATGTATCTTTTTTCAGCTTTTTCCATTTGATATTAAAATCTCTGTGAAGTATAATTATGTAGCAACTAAAACTTCCTGCTCCATTTCCTTCATTTTCCTCTTTGTATAATTCATACATTTTTGATTCTGTAAGTTCTGTAGATAGGTATTCTGTATCACCACTCACTCGCCGACAGTAGTGTGATTTATACCTAGGAAACTTGTTGATGTGATCATTAAATTTTTGAATTTCAACTGGAGGAATTCGAGGCACACCTTTTCTGTGAGTTCCTCTCTTATCAGTTACACAATCGGAGCGAATTTTGTTCAGTGATGTGTTGACTCGTTTTGTTGATACTCCCAAGGTATGAGTAAACATTTTTCTGCAGACATTCACTTTATCCATTTCGTATTTTCTAGTGTATTGTCGTTTGTTAGATGATGACCTCTTTCTTTTAACATTTACCTCTTGAATATGTGCAGCAATGAAAGCAGTCTGGCAATCTTAAGATCCTAAATCCCAAAATTTCTCAAATTTTTTTTTCTAGAATCAATATTAACACTCTCTTTGCATCGTTTGGGGCAGTTGCAATTAAAATCATTGAATTTATTGAGACTACAGTAAGTAACTTTGACTACGAAATGAGGTTTGTTGCTGTCTTTTAGTTTTTTCCGTGACTGACATGTTTGACTTACATGCTTCCGTTTTCTCCCCTTTTTAGGTCTACCTTCTTTATTATTTTGAGTCGTTTGTCCATCTAACTTTTCAGGTACATTACTATTATCTTCATTCTCTTCCTGTATGTCTTTTGTCTCTCTATGTTCACCTTAATTGCCTGAATCTAAATGTGGAGTGTAGTCTGGATCTTGAACACTATCATCCCAGTCTTCATCATCATATGTATGATCTTTTTGACAATATACATCATGATCTTGAGGTGTTCTACTCTGTAAAAAAACACACAATAACAAATCTAATATTAATTTATAGAATTTTGTACCCTCAAGTATTTCAAAATCTACATTGAATTAAAAACAAATTGAACCCCATTCCTCCAAGATAGTAGTGTCAAAAATATATTTATGCACACCAAAGCCATGTATGTATATGCATATTAAAAATTTGAAAATAATAAATATTAAAGCAACATCAAACAAGCCACGTAAATGCATTCATACCTCATTGTTGTAACTATTTGTATTATTATTTCAGGAACACTACAAATAAGAGGCCGAACCATATTAGCACAGCCATTATAATTGCTGGCTGTTGCAGAAGCAGCTTCGCCAAGTTGTGCATCATGTGTAATTACCTGTAATAACACAGTTTTGTGTTATTTTAATGTAGGTATTACACTAATGCAATATAAGCCTGCCGAGTTTTCTCATACTAACATCTACGAAGTGAGCTGTCTCCCAGTTTTCTAATACTCCCCATGGTACCTCAAGAACATCCTGTATTGTCATACTGGCACTCTCATTTTCATTGTTGGTTGTCGCAGAAGTAGCTTTGAAGAAAATTCTGCTTCTTTTTTCTCTCTTCATTGTTTATTTCTGTACCACATGCCAATTCTACCATGTATCTCCCTCTTTGCATCAACCCAGACATCGTTAAAATTTACAAAACATCTATTACTTACTTATTACATTCCAACAGCTGTTTGATTTCAAAATATTATTACAGTACAATCATCATAATATCACTTGGTTCTTTTTAAATCAAGAAAGAAAATACACATTAAATTTTCTTAAAAATGCAAAACATGGCGCATGGTTCTTTTTATATAAAAGCTGTCCAATTATGACAATAACTCTTCGATTTTCCTACACAAGTTTCTTGGCTGTTCTTCTTGTGTATGTGTAATCGTACAGCCGGATATTGAACAAAACACTTGCAGTTTAAAAGAACTAAATAAGGAAAAGAGAACAAATAATATACACCAGATCTTTTTCTCTGAAAAATGAAATAATATGATGGCAAAAATCTACCCCCCGGAAAATTGTATAAGCAAGTTAAAAGGAAATGAATTATTATATAATATAAACAGTATAAAATTATATTATATAATATTTATATATTATTGTGTGTGTTAATATTATAATCCGTGTGCAATAAATAAAATATACTACTCTTGCAAACCTTAAAAAAGGATTATATAAAGAGTAGTTTTTAAGCAATATATATAACTTACAACATATATATTTTTTTCTATAAGCTTCAAGATAATCTGTACCAGTTCGGGCCCGACAACGAGCGATGCATGATTGAGTACGCTAGCACGAAGTTCGGCCCGGACGCACAGATGTACGATGTAAACAAGCAAGAATGCTTGGCCGTGGTGTGGGCGGTTGGCCGCTACTGACACCATCTGGAAGGACGTAAGTTCACCCTGCGCACTGACAACCAATGTTTTGACGCCGACCGCCAATGCTCCTCTGTCGCATAGACCGCTATGCCTCATCGTCTCGCAAAAGCGTGTGCACCGAACGCGCCCGTGCGCGCAGCAAAGTGCAGTTCGTGCGACGAGGCGAACGCCATACGAGTGCTACACCGGCGCAAGGATCCGGCCGGGTGTGGCATATCCTTCCGCCGCACTACAACAAATTGTTATAATTATGTTTTTCCACAGGATTTTATTAAACATTATTTATTATTAATTAATAATTCAGTCTTTGCAAAACCATGTTTCACTGTGCGATTTGTCCCGAACCTGGCCGGTTCAGTTTCCCGCGAAATTCACACGTTTCCGCGGGAGGGCTGGCGGGGGAGGGGGGTCGCGCGCGGCGACACCGTTAGTGTCCTTCGAGAGCTCACCCAGGACGGCAGCCTGCGCGCAACGCGGAACCTTCAACCTTTGCATTCACCGACATGTAGTATTCAATAGTGTAATTTCTTTTCAACCTTTTACGTACAGTTCCGCGGTCGGCCTAAATTTACCATGAGGTACTTAACTTAATTCAATCAGTGCTCAAGATGAGTGTTCCACGTCATACGTAAGTACTGTGGGGAGATTATATGGTTTTACGTCGGCGCTTCACGCCCAACCTAGCCTACCGGCTACTTAGTTTTGGCCCGCACGGGGCAGCCAGCAGGCGACACGTGCTATCAGACTTAATAACGATTCAGTCCCTGGCACACACCTAGACACCACGTAGAGTCGCCGGAGACACGGGCCTACGTGCTGCTAGCCCAGTTTATCAAGTGTAATGTATTAGCGAAATAGTCGTTCGCTCAAGTGTTATCCATAGTGTCAGGGTTTATGTATCACCGTCGTACGGCATTGCGCCGCCAAACTTAATAACGATTCAGTCCCTGGGACACACCTAGACACCGCGTAGAGTCGCCGGAGACACGGGCCTACGTGTTGCTAGCCCAGTTTATCCAGAGCTAGGTTTTAGTGTAGTGTATTGTGCGTCAAGAAATCATGTGCCATATCAGAGTGTGTTTTGTAATTATCGCATCACGTATACGAGTTTGCCCCTCACGTGCATAAAAGTCGTGAGCCGCCACTGAGGAAGTGAGCTGCGCGTGTGACTAGTCGCGTCGGGCAAACCGTTACGGCCAGAACGGGCAGCACCATGTATTGGGCTGTGCTGTATTAAATTCACCAACTATCTTCAGAAGCTTTGTGTTATTATTCAGGCGTCCCGAGTGGCCATAACAGCTCGGGGGGCCCTACTGCGTTGACCCCTACCTCTAGCCACAAGGCCGAACCTTCCCTGAGAACACGAACCGAACAAAAATCACGTCTAAATACTCAGAGGTAGCGGGGACGGCGTCAGTTTGAAGTGGCTCAATACCATGCAAGGACGGAAGTCCAAGTTTGCGCGTTGGGCCATAACACTGCAGAATTACGACTTCCAGGTGGAGCATGTCCCGGGAAAAGCGAACCAACTGGCTGACGAGCTCTCCCGACACCCGGACACGACAGTAGAATACGAGGACGAGGGCATTTGGGACGACATTGTACCACCAGAGGGCAGGAGACACGACACCGCGGACGTCAATGCACCCACGGTGCTGTACGCTACATCACTGCCCGTGCCGGAGGCGAATCTGGGGCCGGTGGACACTCTGCATGACCTGGTGCAGGCCGTAAAACAGACCCAGGTGGGGGACGCAGACACACTGACGATGAGGGATTCATGTGAGGCGGAGTTCTCGCCGTCTCAGTGGTGCGTGGACGGAGTCGTGCAGACCCGGAGTCCAGGGGCAATGGGGACCTGGTGCACGTACGTACCAATAGAGGCACGAGCCGCTGTGCTCACGTTTTTTCACGACCACAGTTTAGCTGGACACCCTGGGGCTGACCAGACAATAGAGGGTGTACGTAGGGCATTCCATTGGCCGGGGGGTGACGCGTGATGTCCGTGATTACGTCCGCCGGTGCCAGACATGCAACAACTCAAAGCACGGAGGTCAGACGGGGAGGAGCAACAGCGACCCCGCCGCCCACAGCAGCCGTTCCAGACAATAGCACTGGACATCATGGGATCGTATACCCGGACAGCCAAGGGGAAACGGTTCCTGGTTGTTGTGACCGATCTGTTCACGCGCTGGGTGGAGTCGTACCCAGTGTTCAACGTGAGATCGGGCACACTGGTGGCGCTGTTGGAGGGGGAGGTGTTTCCCTGGTTTGGCTATCCGGCTGTGCTGTTGAGTGACAACGGGGGACAGTTCAGTGGTCCCCGCTGGCGGGAGGCATGCAGGAACTGAGGGGTCGAGCACCACACGACCCCCACGTACCATCCCCGCGCCAACCCAACCGATTGATGGAACCAGGAGGTCAAGGCTCAACTCCGTCTCCGGTTGGGGAACAATCACACAAAGTGGGACGTACATATCCCTAACTTGCTTTATTGTCTGAGACGTCGGACCAACGCCGCTACCGGGTACTCGCCCGTGGAGCTGGTCCAGGGCCAGAACGTGGCCCTGCCGGGCGAGTGCCGGGTGGCTGCCGTGGCGACGGAGGGGGAGCTGAGGGAGGCCCTCAGGACACAGTTGTCCATCATGCGGGAACAGGCACGTCAGCGCCAAGAGGCGTACATCCAAAAGACGACGCCGGTGGCGGACGTCCTTCTCCGCCGCTGGAACCCGGTGACATGGTGCATGTGCGGCAGCACCACCTGTCGTCCAAGAATAAGAACTTCAATGCGGGGCTTGCTCCTAAATGGTCAGATCCAAGGCAGGTCATCCGCAAGTTCGGGCCCACGTTGTACCTGGTATGGACGCCGAGCGGACGACCTGCAAAGATACACAGGGACGACCTTCGGCGGGTGGGAGGAGACCAGGCGGAGTCAGAGATGACAGAGGTGCAAGGGGGGTCACCGGGGAACAGGATGCAGGCGCGGTCTATGGACTGGGAGGAGGAAACGCCCCGTAGGAATGAGAGGGGAAGTTTGCCTGGGAAGACGCGGGGTGCAGAGGGACGTGGACATTGAGTCACACGAGAGCCAGGAGCGAGCTTTCGCCGCGCGGACAGAGGACACGAGCCCTGGGAGGGAACCAGACAGGAGCCCACTGGCTAGCGGGGAAGGGGTAGCGTGTAAAAAGGGGCGGGGTCAAAGGCAGGCATCCCCGCATCACGATAAAACAGAGCAGGTGGCATGTCTTAAGGAGCAGGAAGGGGAACACGACATAGGGCGTGGCACGGGAACTGACAGGTGAGGAAGGTGAGGAGTTTGAGATTACAGAAGTGGAGGAGAGGGACATAATAGTGTGGCCGTCGAGCCACGAGCTGGTGGGGAATGAGCAAGAGGGGACCGTCACGGAGCCAGAAGCGGACAGCGAAGACACGGAGTCGTTAGGGGATTGGTACAGCCCTATCTGGCCAGTGGATGTCAGCCTGGCTACCTCCATTTTTACGGTTTCCGTTACGGAGCCGGAGTCGGAAGGGGAGGAGTTGGACGTGAGTGGGTCAGTTCAGGGGAGGAAGAACCCGCCACGCCGACGGCAGGCGCCTGTGCAGACGTGTTGTCCGGCGAGTCCTCTTGAGGGGGGTCACGACCACACGGAGGTACCGGTGGTAATCCTGGTAGTCACGTCGTGCGATGTATCGGACTAAGCTGTCCAGGGGTCCACGACATCAGGGGAGGAGTAGGGCGTGAGTGGGTCAGTCCAGGGGAGGAAGAACCCGCCACGCCGACGGCAGGTGCCTGTGCAGATGTGTTGTCTGGTGAGTCCTGATGAGGGGGCTCACGACCACACGGAGGTACCGGTGGTAATCCTGGTAGACACGTCGTGCGACGTGTCGGACAAAGCTGTCCAGGGGTCCACGACGTCAGGGGAGGGGCTGGGACCCGCAGCCCAGGGGGACGAGTCAGGGAGACCCTCCCGAGCACGCAGGGCGCCGGCTTACCTGATGGACTACGAATACCACCCACTACCGACACAGACAGCCACTCGTGACGAGACGCCATGCATCAGCGTGATGAACCTGCTGCCCTGGTTCGCGCACAGGGTTAACACGGACAGGACATCCCTAGGGCGGCCAGTCGGCATGCAGCACGTTCCCGATTATGACTTGTAAATATGTTCAGTGTAGAGGGGTGTTCGCGCACATAGTGGCCTTGTTGAGGGTTGGGGGGGGGGGGCATTTGACGTCGACCCAAGTGTCTCCCCTGCTTATAAAGTCCGTTATGCTGCGCCAACCCCTGATCCTCCCCTGCCCCGTGCAGTGATTGTGTATTTTAAGGAACATACTTTTATATTTAATAACGTGTCATGTATATTATTTTTATGTATTATTTTTCTGTAAACTTGTAATTATTGTTATACATGTTTCTAAAATATTATGTGATATTTTGCATTAACTGTCACTGGGCGTCGAAGCCAAGGCCAACACCCGGAATCTCTCCGAGCGCTGAACGTGTCGCGGAGTGGGGGGGAGGACGGGCGGAGAGGCAGAGACGCGAAATCAGACATTGCGCGTATCAGCGACATGGGCGTACCGCAACGAGACGGACTTCATGTCTTCGGCGCTGGCAATCAGACTGACTGTTTTCTCGCTATCATTCAGGAGGGGCATAATAAGTTCTTCATATGTACGTGTCGCGAGACCATGGGGGCAGCCCGCACTCGGCGCCTGCCCACCGAAACACGTGTAGCCAAGCTTCACTCCACGGAGAGAACGGGTGTTGAGCTGCGCGCAGCTCATGTAAAGGGACTGTGTGAAAGACTAAGTAAAATGTTGTGTCACAAATGGACGAACTTTCATTGAAGCACGGGTAGTGATAACTTCCCCCTGCCACAAGGCCTGAACCCCGAACCGAGAGTAGGACATAACCAGCTAAATTACAGGGGGTGATATCCTTGGCTACGTCAACATAATCGCGGTTTTTCCTCACTTCGCAATCCGCTCCGCTCGGGACGCGTGTAGCACGGCATCGTTGTTCTCTATCAGTATAATTTGTTCCAGTATGTTTCGTCACAGAACTATCTCGGCAAATGTATCAGGCCGCGTGTGCACTACTTTGCACATCTGGACTTTCGTAACCAGTACGTTACGTCACGGGACTGCCTTCGCGGTCACATAGATTCGTGTTTTGTTATCACGAGTGTATTTCCGGGAGTCCGGGTCGCGGCGAGGGAGAACGCTCGTCATGCAACGTGCCAGCCAGGCTGCGACAGGGCTTTTAACAGAATAAATAAACTCGTGAAAACGGACAGCAACATCTTCTCCTTGCTGCCAGCTACCATTCCTTCTACCTACGTAAATTTCCTTCCTGGTTCCATGTTCCACGGTTCCGGCCACGTTGGCCTGAACTCCACTCTTTCTCCGACTAGAGCTACGCGGGCAAATCAGGGCGAGTCTCAGGACAATTCACAGCAGGGACTTAGGGACCACAGGCCGAGGGACATCAATACAATTTAACAAAATTTTGGCAGTAAATAGGAAAAAAAAACTTGGAGATCTTAAAATAATTTTCTACAAAATGATAATGGTTTTGAAAATGAAATTAGCAGTTTTTTTCTGAAGCTAAACTAGGTATTTTATTTCCTTCTGTTGTATGTCCCCAAAGTTGTATACCATAACGCATAATGGAATAGAATTAAGACAAATATGCTGAAGGTGTCTTTAGACACTTAACATTCTTATTACCATTAAACCATAACAAGCACTTGTTAGGTTTTTTTTAACAGTATTGTTTATATGCATGTGCCAGTTCAGGTGTGTATCTATTTCTAAACCTAAAAAAATTTGTGGAATTTTTTCCCTGTATTAATGGACCCTTGAATGTGTTAACCATGGGCATGGGGTTAAGTACGGTATTTATTCTGTATCGTAGAAGGTGTGTTTTGTTTGATTTTTTTTTCTAAACCAAGTTTCAATACTGTGATGACACCAGTCGTTGCTCCCTCTGCTCGCACAGGTCATTATGTACTGCTGCAGTATGAGCTGTCTTGTTGAGTTGATTGATAGTTTACATTGTGTGAGCTCTCAAGGGGGATTCCTAGTCACATGGCTGGAGACAGCAAAGATTGAATTAAATAAATAGCTCCATAACGATGTTGATTTAGTACAGAAGAGGTAAAACTTCACATAGTGCTACCACAGAACTCAGCCTGTATCGTGTAGGTACTGAAGTATGTCTCTGTGTACTTATGGTATGCAAGTATTACAGAAACGACTTATGCAAGGGTGCGGCGATGATATGAGGGTCAGTTTGTTATGTTGCGTAGAGGTCCACGAATTGTGATACGAGGATACAGTCTTATTAACACATCAAATCCATGACATAGAATACTGCAAACACTGTATAAGCAACAGAACACAGATCATTGAAAATTACACAATTACCTTAATCTGTCTTATGTGGTTGGCTAGAGGAGTTGAATCCAGTTCAGTTATGATTCATGTCGAAACGGCGACGATATTTTGTAAGAGAATTGTAGTCTCTGGCTTTAAGCACAAAATTTCTTATGTGGAAGAATGTGGCCTACTGCAGATTCTTATGGTTGATGAATTAGGTAGAAAATTGTGTCGCGAGTTGACACATTTAGTCCGCTGGCTTAAGGGTCTTGCGCCCCACGGTTTTCCCGTCAACCTTGTGGGTGATGAGCGGACCTATGAAGTGTCGGAGTTGTAGTCGGCTCTAGTATCTGAGTGAAGCTCTCTGCAAGACCCAAAAAGGGCGTGTGATGCGAATATATAGCCTCTCCCGCTTACGGCAACCCATAGCCTTCTCGTGGCGCCAGTGTTTAAACAAATATGGGCAATGCCGGGGGTGCCCACTCCTCAGACTTCCTCGGTATGTCGGAACGGGAATTCTGGTGGATTAGTATAAGGGGGTAGGTGACTACGACTTGCCTCTGCAGAAGGTCCACTGGGGGGTTTTGGACCCCCAAACCCTAGGTGGTGTCTCAAAGCATCGGATTCAAAGTGAAGAATCCAGGATGCACATGGAATAGCGAAGGGTGGCGGCGTGGCGGGGTTTCGCTTCCTGTCCGGGCACCCGGGCTCTGGCAAAGCTGTAACCTTCGGGCGGGGGATATGCTGATATTGAAGTACCCAAGGACATCCAAGCCCGGATTAGGGGGTGCTCTCCCGCCATGAGGCTGCCTGGGAAAGCACTATACCTGAAGATGAAGGTGCCATGGGACTGATCCTTTACTGTGATAGTTCCCTGCTGAGATTTCCTCAAATGGCTCAGGATCAGGATTGGAGTAGGAAACGTGGTGGTAGTGGTCCTCCTATGCTTGGAGAACACTCCGAAGGGTCCCCACCCTGTTGACGAGTGGAAGTGTTGAGCTACTTAAGCTCGGGTAAAAGCCTGCTGAGCTAGTAGAGGTTGGATAGGCCTCAGCTGGATCACGAGTAACTGGGTGACCGAGGGGTCCCAGGGATGTGAGAGGTATGGTTCCGTGTCGTTGCTACTCAGATCCCTTAGAGGGGGCTGGCTCTGTTGGAGGTCAGGGGGTGGACGGCGGAGCTGGGGTTGTTTCGGTGGGGCCGAAGTTGGGATGGGTCTCCTCAACCTCTCGACCTAGCTGGGCACTCCCCAGTAACATGCCGCGATTAGAAATGGCGTATCTATTTCTCGGTTCTAGGAACCCATGTCAGACTCTGGAAACAGTGTTTGGCATGTAAAAGATCCATCTTTCTCCTAACCAGGATCACGCCCTTACGGGATTATATGCCTGGGGGAGTCAGGATGTAATTTTGAGATGTGAATCTATGAATCTGACACATTTAGTCCGTAAACAACCTAGTGCAGGTGATGTTGGATAGCTCTCGAATGATACCGACTGCCTCAGGATAATTGCGCGAATGCCTGTAATCTACAAAGGAAATAAATGTAAGACACATTAATCTGAATGAAAGAATTAAGTTATGCGGTGGGTTTATTCAAACTGCACCTAAACTGGGGCTGGCCACAGGGCCGATGCAAAGTGATTAAGAAACATACACTATGGATGTTACAGTCGGTGATGGCAAGTGGTTGCAGACCCAGTGGTACTCGTAAGTGTCCAAACCCTGTGCCGAGCGAGCAGCGTAGTGTGGCCTGGGCAACTCCAGGCCTTCGAGGTCCACAATTCACGTGCGAAGTACACATTGTGTGGGAAAAACTGGTGCGCAGATTTGCAGTGTAGTCGCACACTGGAAAAAAAAAATATATATATATTTAAAACAGGATAGGTATATAATGATGCTGCCCATTGGTGCTCCCTCTGATCGCACAGGCTGTTATGTGTCCTCAACACCCGATTAGGACGAGTGCAACGAACATGTCCACGCGTGCCAGGAAGGGTGAGTTAGGGCAGTGCGCCGAACAGCGTGACACTAGTCACAGCCGGCTGTGTTGTGCGATGCGCCTGGCCGGGTGTGGCGCTGCGCCATCAAAACATAGTGCACATGCAGTTGTAATTCAGAGAAAAACTAAAACTTTTTATTTCATTAAAATCTCTAACTAATTAATACATGATGATTTAGGTGCTTTTGTGTTACAACGCTGGCGTCACCATCTTACCATGCTCCGTATCTTTCCGCGGGAAGTCGAGCCCTCCCTGGCCGGGTTGCCAGGGAGCGGAGTCAGTCGCAGTCAAGCACTCACCAGGACTGGCAGCCCTGCGCGCATGGAGCCTTCACCTTCGCGCCAAAACCAGAATGTAGTGTTCAATAGGTAAAGTTTCTGAATCCGTTTTCATCCGTTCCACGGGCTGCCCTAACTGATTGTGCGAGATTTCGCGCGGCCCTTAACTAGTTGATTTTGGCTCAGCCATGAGCATTTTTCGCATTCTACGTAATTTCTCTTTGTAAGGGTGCTACACCGATAGACCCGCGCTTCACGCCTTAACAGATCTGCTAGGCGTTTGGACTTTGCCCACCCGGGGCTGCTCTGTAGCTAAACGCGTTCACCAACATCTTAACGACAGAGTTGCTGGGGTGTGAATCGGTGGTGTGCGAGTTTTCCGGAACATCGATACCGCCGCGCCCGCGCCCAGCACTTGTGCCTACTACACCACTGCGAGGACGAAACTCTGGTAACTTTTTACAATCCAACCTGAACTCTACATCTTAACGGATTCAATTCGCTCCTCAGAGCGCGTCCCGTTCGGGATTAGTCATAGAGTGGTAATCCTATGGCTAGTTTCGGTTATCAGCCACATGTGGCGTCCGCCTGTGTCAAGGGCGTGCTAGTTGCGGAAACGTCCGCCACGTGTACATGTAACTTCTCAATTCTTTAGGGTAAATTGCAGGCAGTTTCATTATTTAGTCTTGTTTTCAGCTGCTCCACCATCTGGTGAGCTCCTAAGATTATTTTCCCTACACGTCACACACTGCCAACTCACGTACCACTAGTCTTAGGATAGCCTGCACCACCCAGGTTGGGTATTTCGCTGTTTCCGGAAGACCCTAACCAGTGCCGCCATTCGAGGGCTGCGTGTGTGGATATGAAAAGATAGACGATGATACGGCCAGTGGCGTGACGGCGCCATGTACCAGGTGACGTGATAATAAATTCAGTTTGTCTTAAGTGTTCCCTTTTAATCGTTACGGCGTCCTGGGTGGGCTAAACAAACTGGGGAGTCCTTTGTCGACGTGTCCCTGCCTGAAGCCACGAGGCAAAGAACCCCGCCCTCGAGTTAAAATTCTAAATTCATTAAGTCAGAAATCAGGCAGCGGGGACGGCATCAATAATAAAGGAACTTTGATAAACAAGTAATAATTATTGATTACATCAATAAATAACAATGTTTGGTATCTATATCTAGTGGATGGATATGTACATTAGCAGCAGGCGAATACATCAACACTCCCTGATAGCTTTGGCGGATTAATACTGCCGTCACCTGTAGTCGTGAGCTCGAGACCCAGGTGGAGCCTAGTGGAGACTGGTGGCTTGGAGAAGGTTTCCGGAGTGCGCCAGGCTAGCTCGTCATCTAACCAATTAGGGTAGTGGGTGCTAAGCCCGTTCGTGTTCCACGAGGGTCGTCGGTGGTGGTATCAGTGCATGGACTACAAATAGCTGTGAATGGGTGGTCCTGCTTATGTTGGCAGAAAACAATACTCACTAATCACTGGTTCATTGGAGTCAATATTCACTACTTGTACGTTCCCTAATCGTACGCTCACTCCGTCCCATACTGTGGCTGCTTGTAGGGCTAACGACGGAGTGGCCGGAGCTGTCGTGGAGCGCGAGTGTATGTGGCGAAGAGCAGAGGAGAACTGACTGCCCGGCCCTCTCCTTCCGCAGACCTCTTTTCTGCTCGCCCACAAAGTGTTCGAGTGGGGTCTGCTAGGGGTGCGGTCCGCTAGCGGAGTTCAGTACTGGTGGGTGGAGGCTGGGCTTTATGGCCTTCAGCAGGACGACGACAATACATGATTAGAGGTCGATAGTCAAGTGGACGGCTATCGACATGTTGGTGGCGCGGGCCGTTCGAAACTCTATACTTTATACTTCGCACTGCATATACTGACATGTTTTTGCAAATATACTGGCGAGGTATAATTGAGGCAAAATGGCCTGTGCGAGCACTGATGATCGGCATCAAGTTCAAAGGATTTTAAAATGAACATCAACTTGTGTAACCCTAAAGCTTATATTATAAATTGCTGAACAAAGTTCTGTTGCTATTTTTTACATGCTGGTAAACTATTGTACAGACAGACGCCCATATAGTTATAATTTTTTGGCATATTGGCTTGTGGAGTGAGAGTGAATTTTGTGATAGTGTAGAAAATTAAGGTGACGTGTATAATATAATTTTGAAAATACAATTATTATTTTTTTTCAAGCTGAATATGAGGCACTTAAGCTTTTGTTACACCAAGCTGAGGTTTCCATTTTATAGATGGCTCGATAGTCTGGGATATGAAGTTAACTTATTCTCAGTCGATGTAACCTATTTTTTTAAAAACAAATTTCTGACAATTTTCCTTTATCATTGCTAGTTTTCATGTCATTACTCCCGCACGTATTTTCAAAACTAAAACTAATTCCCGAAGTTTACCGAAGGTAAACTCTTTGGATGTGTTCGGACATGTCCTAACCTCTTGTTTATCTTTGGCTTATTTTTCTGAACACAGTTTTTCAATAAATAAATTAATTTGGGTTATGTTACATTTTGAATTATCATTTCGAGCTTCAAAATTTTTATATTTTTTATTTATAACATTTGCTAGTGCCTTTTTTTAAATTAATTTTTAAAACAGGAATTATACCTGAGCATTCCCTTATCTCGACAATTTCTTGCTTCAATGTGATTGATAAACATTAATATAGTCCCGACAAAATGCCATGCTAATCTACTCTTTTTGGCTATTGTGCGATTCTTCCGAAACAGAAGTAAAATAAATTATTTTCTCTACTTTGCACACGACCGTCCTATGCGCTATTGTGAATTAGTTGGTTTAAATATATAACGGTTGTAATGTGCTTACAATTACTGTCTCCGAAAATGCAACCCAACTTCAGAATTTTCACCTTTCACACACTCCCTAACGTCGTGACTCCATGGAATGTTTTTTTTTGTATCTTATGTACACAAACACAAAAACCATGGAGTTACGAATAACAAATAAAATGCGTTTTTAGCTGTAACACGTGTCGAGTTTACACGTAGAAAAATATGTGTTAGTTTTCCTTTGTATTTTGGTGTTACATTTTAAGTTAAAACATGTTTGTGTTAGCCGAAATGAAACATGTTATTCGAACTCCTCCGTGGAAGTTTCACGTAAAGCTAAATGATGCAATTGCAGAAGAATTAAACAGGAAATTAGCAAACAAGGTTATTTTTAAATGCGATTTATTTCTAGTTAATACATTATGGCAGTGTTAAGCATTAGTAATTGTTTAATGTATGGGCGCCACCATAAAAAAAGGCACATACCCGAAAATGGATTTATTCAGTACTTTGTTTTAATAATTCTGTCGAGGTACATTAAGATATTTTCACCAACTTCACATGAACAAACCAGCCTCTGCGGAGTCATGCCACATCAAATCAATCAGTGGTCAAAACATGTCTTCAGAACTTTATGATTTTGTTAAATGAGATCATTAACTTAGCAGATAAAAAATAAAAAGTTTTAATTTGTATCACCTTTGGTTTATGAGTTATAAATTTTTGATTGATTAAAAAACTCTGGTAAATCTGTATTGTACGGATTAGCGCCAAAAAAAATCGTACAAATATGAAATAACTTTCATTATATGCTCTTTTACGTCCTCTTTTCAAAACCGCCTGCGGAGATTAAAAATTCCAATTACTTTTGGAGATATCGCCGTTCTTATTTTGCAATACAAGCCCTATGTAATCATTCAACAGACGCCATTTTCTATTTTGCCGTGTGTGCGTGAATGCCTAAATAACAGAAATTTTCCATTAGGTAAGGTTAGTTACATGATAAATACTTCAAAATAAACGGAAATTAAAATAATATCAATTAATTTTACTTGTATAGTTTTAAGTATTTATAATGTAACTGACCCGACCTAACAAAACGGGACAAAGGTAGATTAGGTCAGGTCAGCTACAGTATAAATACTTTGAAACTGAACGGACATTAAAAATAATAAAAATTAATTTTAATGGTTGTTTAGTTTTAAAGTATTTATAATGTAGCTGACCTGACCTAACAAACCGGGAAAAAGGATGAACAGTAGGAACTCACGTAATTTTCATTTTACGTGATGTAGTCGTTCAACTACGTCGCGAAAAAAAAAAAAAAAAAAATCATACTTGTAAACAAGCAACAATGATGAACGCGGGAAGCCTACGATTCACTCATCTTTCTGGACATACCCGAATACTCACGTTGGCAAGCCTTCTTTCAACAGACGAGAGGCAAACGCCCGATCGTGCATCTTCGGTTTTTTTTGTTTATTGTAAATAAATATGCAACTCATGAAAACTAATGGTCAATTAGGTTATGTTAGCTAGATTATAAATACTTCAAAACATTGTGGATGGTTGATTTGGTTAGGATAGCTACATTAAAAATACTGTGAAATCATGTAAACGGTTTCCTAGCGCTGGACAGCTACATATTAAAAAGTTATTTGCTAAGCAACCATAAAATTATTTTACAGTTTTTTTTAATGTAGCTATACTTACCTAATATAACCAACCATCCACAGTGTTTTAAAGTATTTTTAATTACTTCTTGCTAATTTTAAGAAAAGAAGGCTTGCCAACATGAGTATTTGGGTATGTCCAGAAGGATGTGTGAATCGTAGGCTTCCCGCTCAACGCCGCATCAGTGCACAACATAATAATTAAATAATTCCATATCTCCTAAAGTATTTGGAATTCCTGATCTCCGCCGGGTTTAATGAAAAGAGGAAGTTAAAGAGCACAGAATGAAGGTATTTTCGGATTTTTAAAATTTTTTTTTAAAAAAATCGCCAAAAAATGAATATTAAAAAATTCGATATCTCCAAAAGTAATTGGAATTTTTTATCTCCGCAGGCGGTTCTGAAAAGAGGACGTAAGATAGCATATAATGAAAGTTATTTCATATTTGTACGATTTTTTTTGGCGCTAATCCGTACAATACAGATTTACCAAAACGCTAATTTGTTGGACATTTTTTGAAATATTTAAAATCATGTAACTCTGAAACTGTTGGTCCTAGAAAGCTAAAATTTGTACCAATGTTTAGAATGAAAAGGGCTCTAATTGGAATTTGTAACATTAGTGGGTAAATATTTACCCATTAGTGTATCACATCACTTTATATTTCTTCCATTAAAAAAAATTGGAATTTTAAATTTTCATGAAAAAAAAAATATATATTTTGTATTAAACCTCTTTTAGTAAGTTAAGTACAAAGTTTTATGATGGTATTCCAATGGTATCATATTGAAATGATTAAATTTTTATGAAATGGGACAGCAGATTGATGCCTGCTTCATAGATTTTGAGAAGACCTTCTACAGGATGCCTCATAAGACGTTTATGAATAAGGTGGAGGGGGTCTCGTAAGGGTGGTGAAGTGGATTGGTGATTTCCTAAGGAACAGGAAACAGAGGGTACGTGTGGAGGGTGAGAAGGGAAGGGTCATTCTAGGAGTGCAGCAGGGCAGTGTCCTTGGACCGTTGCTCTTAATTCCTGGTGAATGACTAAGGGGAGGAAATAAAAGAGCATCCGAGACTCTTTGCAGATGACAGTGTTGTGTATGGGTTTGCTGAGGAGGGAGGGTTGCAGGAGGATTTAAATAGGCTGGAAGAGTGGGTGGAGAGGAACAGAATGAGGATAAATGTGGGAAAAACAAAAGTGGTCAGGTGCATCATTCATCCAATTGAGTTGAAAGTTTGCCCAAATTAAAATTCAAAATTAAAAGCATAAATTAAGGTGGCAAGTAGTATCTGATAATTACTAATAAGTATTATATGTAGTTCATCTTTTCTATGGTAAAATAATAATGGTGGCTTGCAAGTTGAGAGAGAGATATAGAAAGATAAAGATAAATAGATAGAGAGATAGAGAGATGGAAAGATAGTGTGATGGACTTGGAGAGAGATAGAGATTGATATAGAAATATAGTGTGATGGAGAGAGATGTGTACACACACACACATGCACATGCACACGCACACACACACACACACACACACACACACACACACATGCACACGTGCACACGGCACACGTGCACACGTGCACAAATGCATATACATGCATATACATGCATACAGAAGAGGTATAGGGTTAGAGATCTATAGATAGTGATTTATAGATAATTAAATTAAGAGAAATATAAATACATAGAAGAGATAGGTATATAGAGAGATAAATATGAAGGGGTAGTGATATAGAGAATTGTAAAGCTATATTTTTAGATTCATAGACCGGTTTATAGAGAGATATGAAGATACATATAGATATAAGGATATATAGTGAGCTATAGAGTTATATAGATGGAGAGATTTAGAGAGGTGGAATGACTTGGAGTGACATGGAGAGATGAATAGAAAGAGATATAGAGATAAAAATAGATATATAGAGATATAGTTATAGAGATAAAGAGAGATATAGATAGAGATGCTTTGCTTGTGTGTACAAACTTAAAAAAAATTACAAAAAATAATTAAAAGGGCATTGCAACGCATGCCAGGCATTAGCTAATATAGTTATAATTTCAAATTAAGTATAGCTAATGATTGTGGTGGAGGTTGGATTTCCTTTATTTCGTAAAAAAAAAAAAAAAAAAAAAGGAAAATATGTTAAGTATTAAAAAAAACAAAACAAGGAAATTTGAAAATTTGACCAGGAAAAAGTCAGGAAATTTGATTAAATATTTGTGCAACATCCTTAAACATTCAGAAACACACGTTTATACATTTACAATAATTTTTTGCACACTTTTTATCTTATTGCAATGTTCTTTTCATCACAATGCATACTGTTTTTTCAAAAAATTTTATTGGCTTATTTTGAAAAGTGTCTGAATTAAACATGTAAAACCCTATCTCGAAGTTTAGTTGTATCTCGTGGGGCTGTTAATAACTTCTTATTTGACTGTGTCATTTTGTTTCAGGTGGTCCTGAACGTTGGGCTGTGCATAGCCCTCTACGACATAGTCGGTTTGGAGGACTCTTACATCTTCCCAGGCGACGGTTCAGCCCACACGAAGGTGAAGTTCCGCTACGTGGTTTTCCGCCCGTTCATGGAGGAAGTGATCATTGGGAAGATACGGAGTTGTAGCCGTGAAGGTGTACATGGTAACTTTTTTTTTTAATGATTTTTATAACATTGATGCAAAAGGTATTCTCCCCTCCCTTTCCACTGTTGGATATTTAAAAATTGCAGAAGTTTTTTTGTTCATGCCTTAATTATTCAGTAACTACTTCTCCTAAAAAAAATGTGTTTATCGGTGCAGTTCTACATATTAAGGGCCACGTCTACCTGGACACACATAGATTGTGCAGAGCTTCAAGGAAAACCACACTATTTGAAAATTGTTCAAAGTATCTGAGGGGTGTCTGTTAATGGAAAGCATTTAAGGATACGCTGAGAGTGGATGGGTTGTTCTGTTTCCGTATTTCGTTTCAAAATAAAAAAAAAAGAAGTAAAAATGGCTGAAACATATGTTTTTGGAACAATTTTTAGGCGTGAAACACCCGGTACAGATTCTTGAAAGCACTAAAGGGACTCGCATTACATCTTTGTCTTCATTTATCTGCCATATAATGTTAGTTTACGGTTACTACTCAAATATCATAGTTTTTCCTATTCACGACAAGAAGACTGTGCTCCAGTTCACTAAAAACACCAGCGAGCGAGCGAGTATTCTTTCGGGAGTCCATTTTAAGATCTACTTTACCTCTTTATGCATCTTTCCACTTCCGCAACATGTCCGAATGTCTTGAGTTGAGTTGGATATTTGTAGAAATACTTTCCCTCTAGGTTATTTTAGTATCCTTTCTTAGTAACTTTACCAAGACCATATGAAAAATCAAAGCTAATCCACACATACAGAATTCTCAAAAAAATGTTTGTTTGTACTCTTCAGATTCAGTGACAGAATTGTGTTCTTTCGCTCTTTGTTTTACTCATCACGATATACTTACGAGTTGAGGTTTGAATAGCCAAACAAGTTTCACTTGTACCATTGTGTGCCGAGTTACACATGGTCTTCACGAGTCAAACGCACGCACCTTGCTTGGCAGTCACGCTGGGCTTCTTCGACGACGTCATCATCCCGCCCGCTGCGCTGCAGCACCCGTCCAGGTTCGACGAGACGGAGCAGGTGTGGGTGTGGGAGTACGACACGGGCGGCGGCAGCCACGACCTCTTCATGGACGCCGGTGAGGTCACTTCGACTGGCAGGCCTACAGCATTCAGGTTTCATGCTTGCATTTTCCAAATGTTTTAAAATTTTTCCCATTGTAAAAAAATTTCTACTGCAGTTGAGTTCACTAATGTATAGAACTAATTTTGATATGAAGTTAAAAAAAAAAAAAAAAAAAAAAAAGATAAAAGAAAATTTACTCACAATTTACTCCAAGTGAGGTGATTTGGAGGAATGGCTCCAAACCCTCTTTTGATCCACTTTATGTAGCTGGGGTGGATTGGTGACCGAAATTCACCGCGCACAATATGCAGCTTTTCTGTCGCGTCTCGCCCGATGCCGAGTTTTTATAAATACAGGCTCTTACCAGAAATGTTTACTGAAGGTTTTCTGCAGTGATGATGCAGTGTATCAAGATATTTTTACCTGCCAAGGTGTGTGGCGCGTACGGTACATAATCACTCTCCCTGTTGTTGCTGCAGTTCTTCTCTAGCCGATGGCATGGCCTTTATTTTCTGTGCTGGTTGCAGGTGAATCGATAAAGTTTCGAGTGACGGCTGAAAATTTTGTCGAGACCTCCCCCAAAGGGCCGGAGACCCCGTCGGACACGGCATCTACCAGCGAGGCACCGAAAGAAGAGGCGAAAATTCCGTACTCGTTAACGGTATGTAACTCGGATTATCGCCTTCTCTGTTGGACAACTGACGAGATGATGTTTGAATAATCTTTTAGAGTAGCTTATTTACTAGATGATTCACGAGAAGTTACAAAAAATCACAGGACTTATTCCTTACATCATTTGATTTAAAACTTTTATTTTTATACATAGTCATTGCCCATTTACACTGTATGCCATAGAGAAACTTCAAGAATGGGCAAAGCGATAGATACACAATTAGAATGAATACGAGCCAAAATCATCCAGTGTCAAAACAACAAATGAAATAAGTATTTTTGTTTTGTTTTTAAAAAAAATATAACAATGTCATATTGCAAAAATGTGTTTACTAATGACACTTGCAAGATTAAAAAGAATTAAACTTTCCCAATTTTTTTTCCATAAAAGTAAAAAATTCATGCTAAATAAATTACTTTCATTGCATTTAATACAAATATTTACATATTTGTCATTAAAGTTAAGTTTTGATTGAAAATGATGATTGGTTTGATGATTTTAATGGTTTTTCAGTGCTTTTTGGTGCATGAACTTGACTTTCAGTGTTATATAGACTTTCAGTGTTAAATGGTGCACTGACGTGCTTATTGATGTTATTTTGGTTTTATCTAAATTCACCATATAAGCTTTTCCTTAGTTATGCTATACGTGCAAGTAACTTTTACAGTTATAGCATCTGTATCATTTGCAGTATTTGAAATTTTTTTTTTTTTTTTTTTTTAATTGTCAGGTTTGAAAAATTGTTTATTAAATAATGAGGAGGTGGCCCGGCAAAATTATTTTTCCCCTGGGTCTTAATATTTTCTCGACAGACCGAGCGGCAGTAACTCCTTGTCAAATATTGTTTATAGAGACACCTACCTGTATCTCGGAAAAACATTTTCTGTCAATATACTTCTCAAACCACTGAGGAGTAGTAAGTGATAACTGATTATATCACATATACTAAATGTTAATAAGTTTGTTTATTCAATCTGTTAGTGGCCAACCACGTGCACTTACTCACTGCATTGTCTTTGGACCAGTCTAGTGGCGGAAAGTGTTTCTCACCGACCACAGCCAATAGTAGAACAAATTATTCAAAAACCGTAACGTAGTGTGTTGGAGTCCAACAAAGTGTCAAATTTTTCCCACGAAATACAGGTATTTCTCCTTCTGTTTTGGAAGGAGTTAATGTTTTGGAATATTGTGGTGTTTATTTTCTATGGTTTATGGTTATACAGTGTTTTATTACCACATCTTTTAAGTTTGAGGCAATTTTTATGACTGACTATCGTATTTGGAAATATGTAGTTGAAAAGTTACAGAGGTTGATGTGTATCCAAACAACCTTAAACTTTTAATATTTTGGGTTCAAAAAAAATTGTTTCTTGGTATATTTAAGTGATTACAGTGATAGATGTAGTAACACAAGGCTTCATTTCATTTCATTTCATTTAAATAAATAAATAAATAAATAAATAAATAAAAAATCCTTTCAGTTTTATTACAGGACTGTTTAAGGTTTACTTTTGTGACATATAATAGGGACTCCCAAAACACAGTAAATAAAATAAGGCATAATTTGGTGTATAAGCACATAAGCTGTATGGAAAATCTGTGTAAAAACCTAAAAGCTACAAAAAATATTAGTGTTATAAAGTTAATGTGTTTCTAAAAGTTGGAATGTTTATTTTAGTTTTTATTCCTAAAAATTTGTATTCTGGATTTATTCCTTAACATTTGTATTGTAGTCTGTGCATTAAAACTTTTATATTTTTTTTAAATAACAGACACTATCTCCAAAACTTTCTTGAAATAATTAGGTCTATTTCTCAATAGCCATCATAAAATTCATCAACAAACTTAATATAGTTACTGTTGAATCTTGCAGACGAATTGCAAGTACTAAATAAAGCACATAACTCTCATAATGTATATGTTATATATATATAAAAATATTTATTGTATGTTTTTAGATACAGCAACCCCTCACTTAGCACATCTTCAGATTGCGCAAATTCTTTTAGCGGGATGTTAATTTTACTGCCCCAGTCTTGAATAGCAAGTCTGTAAATTTCAGTTAGCACGAATAGCTACACTCAAAAAAAGTCGGGCATGACGCCATGAAGTCTGCTTCAACTCGGTAAACAGATGTACCGTGGCATGCAGTTAGCTATATGAGGGAGGAAGAGATAGCGCGCAGGCCTGACTATGCTGTCGGCTGTTGTACAAACATGGCAAGTTAAGTTGCGGCTATAGAGTGTAAAGGACCAAATGTTTTTACATCCGCACGTATGCCTCAATGCCGTGCCGTACCGTTGTCGCCCGGCCACAGACCGGGCCGTGATGAACTTCAGTCTAGCCAGTGGCAGGGAATCCACACAAACAAAAGCAACGTCTGCCCCTTCATCTGCCGGTAACTGTATGTACTTGATCACCTGCACTTGGAATCATGGCTTCCAAGTGAGAGATAATGCATCGTGTTCAATTATTTGAGACAAAACTAGAAGTATTACAGCCTGCAGATTGTCAGGAAGGCCACACTTATGTTGGTCACACTTAAATTTTAAGCAAGTCAACTGTGCTCACAATCGTACGAAATAAGGACTTAATAAAAATTTATATGTCTGATGCTGTTGGTTGCACTAGCAGGAATATATTTGACATTAGACACCGGAACAGAAATGAACAGATGATTCACATGGAAAAGGTTGTTAAATGAATGTTGCAATGAAAAAAATAATCATTGGCCTGACAGGATTGGTGTGAACCAGGTGGTGATACGCAAATAAGCACTTTAATTTTTGAAAAATTAAAATGTAAATATCCAGACAGTGATATCGGTTTCATTGCTAGTCAAGGATGGTTTGGAAAGTTTGCGGAAAGGTACGGCGACGTGAGTTGGTTGCGCCTAGGCGGGTGAGTTAACCTGCCGATTGATGATAACTATCTCTCGTTACGCAATGTCGTATTTGTTATACAAAGTATTTGATGGTAGGCTTATAAAGATAAATGGTTTGACATATTTATTTTTGAGTGTTATTCTACACATTTTTATTACATGAAGAATATTTCCCTACACATTTTGGAACACCATTAAGTAAATTAAATTAGTCTTGCTATTTATGGAGAACAATGCTTCAGAATACGCGATTTCAGATAGCATGAACATTTTTAGGAACACATTAGTCATGCTAAGTGAGGGATTGGTGTATTATGAAATGACCCTAGTTAAATATAAACAAAGAGATAGGGCAAAACCTATAAAAAGTAGTGGGTAAGATGACTTTTCTTACCATGGAGTAGCTTGGCCAGCTAAGCTAAAAAATTACTAAAATGCTAAGAGTAAACAAGTAAAAAAAATTTAGTTCAGTATTACTTTGAACTTTTTCGAACTTTTCCATTAATAATCTTTTTTTCTGTATTAAACAGTCACATTTTCAAGTGTCACGTCACATACCAGACAAAAATGTAGTGTAAAACCAGGTATAAATATAATACACAGTAGTTTCATTTGTAAACAAAAGGTTAATTCAGTATTATTTTTCACTTTTTTTTAAGATGCTTTCTGGTAAGCAAAAAGTTTCTTATCTTGAGAAACAACAGATATTTTTAATTATCAAGTCATGTGCCCAAAAAAGGTAGTGTAAAACCAGGTATAATAATAAAATATGTAGTAGTTTAACATGTAAACTAGCCCTTACCAATTTTTCACAAAAAAACTAATTATAATATGTTTTGCTATATGTAGTACACATATCATGCTTGAGCTTTTGTAAGAAAAAAAACTCTCTACATTCGAGATATCAAAAATCTTCTGTGTCACAATTAGTATCTTGAATTGAAAATCTGATGTACCACGCGAGGCTTTCAAAAATGGCGGCAATAAACATAAAAAAAATAGCAGTATTTTGCACAAAACACGTTTCCACAAAAATGTAAATTTTCACGGATAACGTTTTAAAAACCACTCGATTTAGTATTCAAAAATAAAGTGTGACTGACTTTATGTTACCCCCATAGCTATCAAAGTGATTTTCCTGTCTCTCTCTCTCTCTCTCTCTCTCTCTCTCTCTCTCTCTCTCTCTCTCTCTCTCTCTCTCAGCCCCCCCACCCCACCGCCCCCTTTTTCGAGTTGTGCTGAAATCAGTGGAATCTGAATTCTGTACATCACTAGGTCATTGAATGTTATTAACATTTTGTAATGAAGTGTGCAATGAAAAATTGTGTTATTATTAGGTCATGTAATTTATCCAAGTTAGCATACACACCAACACTTGTTACTTAAACTGATTCATAATCTATAATTTGCCTTTATTGCCCTAATTTTTCAAAATTATAAAGTCACTGAATCATTTAATTAATATAATGTATATTTATTGTGTTTCTTCTCAGAAATGTTTTTTATAGTTTTCTAGTCACAAATTGAATGGTTGTACAAGTAATTTTTTTTAACTTTAATTTTAGTTTTATGATTCACCACATTAATGTAAACTGTCTCATTTGTTTCTAATTTATAAAAAGTATTTTAAGTTCATAAAAACCAGACTTATGTATAAGATCTATACATATTCACATGTTCTATTTTTTTTTTGTGTAAATGTTTTAATTACGTAAGTGCATTTTCTTTCTTGTTTTGCTCTGACTGCCTGGCATAATATTTTCTTCTAATGTTTTTTCAGGGAGGTATAAATGAACCAGGCCTTGGCTTACTGTCATGGTGGGAAAACTCGTGAAATTTTTAAATGTTTTCGACAATTAAGGTTTATTTCCTGATGAGAAATAAGTTATAAATGATATGTAACATATTATAAATGTTAATGAGCTCATTTGTTCAACTCAATATTTTTTTTTAAATCTCATAACATACAAGAACGTTTTTTTTTGCATTAAAATGTGAAATAAACATACTTTTTTACATGATTTTTATGAAATAAAAGTTTCTGTAATATATTTTTAATGTTTGATTATTTACAACATAATCTTATCTAGCTAACCCATTTACCTTTTAATGTAGTTAAAACAGTTTATTAAATTCAGGGTGTCTACTGACCCTGGAAAACCTGGAAAAATCAGGGAATATTGTATTCAGGGAATAATCAGGGAAAAATCAGGGAATTTTTTTAAAAATCAGGGAATTTTTGTTTGGTAGGTTGTAGTTGTCAATATGTTTTTTGTTTATTGATCATTTTGCATTGACGTAGCATCAAGTGTATATCCCCTCCCGTTTTTATTTTTGAATGGCAGATAACGAACAGTTCCCACGTCCATTTTCTTTTGTTTACCTATGGATTCGGAAGTGGCATCAAATCAGGTGATACAAACTGGTTCAAGCTGGTTTGTTATCGTGCTGACGTGACGTGCTGCGGTATGTGCTTCCCGCGCTTTGATAAGACTAAGTTGTTTCAGCTTACTTAACATCAATGTTCTTGGGGCATACCACATCTCAGTGTTTACTGCAAGCATTTTTGGGAGCTCTCTCCTCTGTTGACATTCGAAATATTCTGCAGGTATCTATGGATGGCCCCAACGTAAACTGGGCATTTTTTTTAGCTTTGAAAATACATATCACAGACACTTTTAGTGAAGATTCACCATGATTGCTAGAAATTGGTAGCTGTGAGCTTCATACGGTCCATTGTGCTTTCAAAACTGGATTTTCTGCTACACAATGGGACGTTGTTAGTTTTTAGAGGCACAGTTACTATTTGTTTAAGCATGTACCTGCAAGGAGGGCAGATTACATTATAATAACTGGATCAGAGCTTTTTCCCAAGAAATTTTGTGCAATTAGATGGTTAGAAAATACTGCAGTTGCTGAGCGTGCCATGAAAACGTTACCCCATCTAAAGAAATTTATTAGTGAAGTTTCTATTTTATCTGTCTCTTTCAATGTAGTGAAAAGTGCTCTTGAAGATAATCTTCTAGAAGTAAAATTGACATTCTTCCACTCTTTGGCATCAGAGCTGGAATTGTTTCTTACAATGTTCCAAAGTGAAGCACCCATGGCACCTTTTCTCTATGATTCACTGGTAGACAGTTTATTAGCTTTGGCAGGAAAGTTTGTGAAACCAGAGGTACTGAAGAGCTTTAGGTAGAAACACAATGTATCTCGATTGTATGTAGATAACCAGGAAAGTCTATTGACTGCTAACAATATCAAGTTGGGTTATGCAGTACTCCATGCCATCAAGAAAGAGAAAGTACCAGTAAAGTCTGTCCTGTTACTGAAAAATGATGTTAGGACTTGTCTAAAGGTTATGGTAAAAAAACTTCAAGACAAAAGTCCCCTGAAGTACAAACTTACCATGGGAATTTCCTGCTTATGTCCGTCTGTGGCTTTAAATTAGGGTGTGAGGAAACAGTGTGTGAAGTACAGTTTAGAATGTTGTCTTCAAAACAGGTGGCTATCGGGACAAGAAGCTGATAACATTGAGCGATCATATGAGTTGGTATGTTCCACGCAAGATTCTGAAGCACTGTTCTCGTCTTTTTCTCGAGAAGACGGGCACCTTGATCACTTGTGGATGCTCATTCGTAAGGCACATACAGTAGTTGCCAAAACAGGCCTTCTAAAGTTTTTGAGGCTGATGTTGGGGAAATGCATCATTGGAAAGAGGATTTTCAGTGAATTCTAATCTGCTGACTGAAAACTTGCAGGAAGAAACACTGATTGTAGAAATACAAGTGTACGACTTTGTTCAACGTTCTGGAGGTGTAGAGCATGTTGATATCACCAAGTCAATGTTACAGTATGTAAGAAATGCTAGTTGTAGGCATAAGGAAGCTCTGCAAACAAAACAAAAAGAAAAGGAAGCTACAGACAAGTAGAAGGCAGAAAAAAGAATAGTTGAAGAGGTGATCAAGGCATTGCAGTTGAAGAAGGCTCAAGTGTTGGATTTGGCTCATTCTGAAGCAAGTGCAATAGACGCAAAAGTTGAGTCACTGCGAAATTGATGGAAGCTTCCTTTTACTAATGTTTTTGCAAAAATAAATGTGTGAAATATTTGTAGCAGCATGTTTTATTTGCCATCAATTGAGTCACTTTGACCACGTCTGGAAGAAGGTAATTTTTTTACTAATTTAAGTGAGTTGAAATACTTACTTTGAAACCCGTCAATGTACTTTTATGCAGTTTTTTCAGTTTCGTGGAATGTCATAATTGTGTTAAAGAAAACCTGGAAAGATTAAGTTTTAGACCTGGAAAACCTGGAAAAATCAGGGAATTTCATTTACTAGATCTGGTAGACACCCTGTAAATTCTTTAGCTGGTTTCACCAAAAACATACTACTACATCTCACTGTCACAAGTTTAAAAACCCTTCCACTTTTAACGTTCCAAAGGAAAAAAAAAACTCTACAAAACAAAGAAAGCTAATGTCTGAATGTCCACTTCTTATAAAATCAGCTAATTAATTTATTGAAGTATTCAGTGTAATTTTTATAAAATTGTTCTATGAAGAGGAATTTTGATACTTACAGAAAAAAAAACAACTTAGAAACTAGTTTTGAGAATAATTTTATTCATCTGTAACACTAAGAAAAATAAACAAATAGGATCACAGAGCACATCTATTTTTTTTTTATTGACAATCATATGTCCAGAATTATTCAGTAAGAAATGTACAGTATTTACATGTAACAGTTAATACTGTATACACTTCAAACACTCATATTCGCTAAAGTTTACATACAAGAGTTATGCTACAAAGCTAAACACACGGCAACTAGACTGGCACATACACACGCGCACGAAACTGTCAGTTCTGCATGGGACTGCACAACACTTTGTATGCATTTCAAAATTAATATGTGAATAAAGTACATTTATACATTATAAGAAACGAGTGGATGTCATGTGAATGCTTGATAACAATTCTAGACAATAAATAAAGTTTAATTTCGTAGGTGTGACATTTTCTGCTGTGGAAATACTATATCAAACAAGAGACGATAAAGCAAGTACAGTGAAACCTCGTTAATATTATCCCGCTTATTACGAATGACTCGTTAATATTACCTATTACTATTTCCCCGTGAAATATGCCCATTAAACACAATGAAGATTTGTTTGGTTAATACGAAATTCTCGTTATTATGTATAGCGAACAATAACAATTCCCGTCCGTATAAACAAACAGTCATGTTTACCGTTTAATACGAACCAAAGATTACCACAAAGATACGGCCCCGCCTGAGTGTCCGAAGTGTGTTTTTAACTCTATGTTTTCAAAATCACTCGTTCGTGTGTTCGATATGTTCAGAAATCACTCGCGTTTGTACAATATTCGATATATCGAACTTCACGTGGGATGGTATTTACGTTCGATTTTGTACTTCCTTTGTATACATGAATCTGTGCCGGACCAATAAAAACAAAATATATGTTACGCCTAACGTGTTTAATATTTGTGTACGTTGTAATGAAAGTTTAAGTGAATTATCTCGTGAGAATTTTATTAAACTTTAGAATTTGTACGTACACACATAAAAATGGAGGCAAAACGTAAACGCAAGGAAATTGCATTGAAGACGAAAATTAAGATAATAAATTCAGTTCGTCAGGGTGAAAAAACGAAAACAGAACTTTCTGAAGAGTTTGGTATATCAAAATCAACCTTAAGTACAATTCTAAAGCAAGCAGATAAAATAGAAGAAGCGGTCAGGAAAGGTAGTAATCAAACTAAGAAAAGGATGCGCGTCGGTAAACATTCCGAATTAGAGGCCAAACTGCTGGAGTGGTTTCATCAAATGCGCGCCGCCAGAGTTCCAATTTCCGGGCCTATTATCCAAGAAAAGGCTGATCAGCTGGCACTGCAACTCAGAATTGACGATTTCCATTGCAGCAACGGATGGCTTCAACGCTTCAAAGATAGGCATAATTTGGCCACAAAATCCATTTGTGGCGAATCTGCAGCTGTCGACCAAACAGCAACGAGTGACTGGCTTCAGTCAGTACAGTCCATCGTAAGTAAATTTGCACCACAAGATGTGTTTAATATGGATGAAACAGGGCTTTTTTACAATCTGTTGCCCAATAAAACTCTAACCGTAAAAGGTGAAAACTGCCATGGCGGTAAACACAGTAAAGTTCGTCTTACAGTTCTACTATGTTGTAATCAAGATGGCAGTACTAAACTTCGACCCTTGGTTATTGGCAAGTCTGCCAAGCCAAGATGTTTCAAAGATGTTGCAGCAAAAAACCTGCCAGTAGATTACGAGGCAAACAGTAAGGCTTGGGTCACCACAAAAATTTTCCAGTTGTGGTTGTTAAAATTGGACAGGAAAATGGCGACTCTAAATCGCAAAATTTTGTTATTGTTGGACAACTGTGCTGCACATACTGCTCATGGTATGAAGTTGGAAAACATTACCTTACTCTTCTTGCTACCAAATACAACAAGTGTGACACAACCACTCGACCAAGGTATAATACAGTGCTTGAAAAGAAACTACAGACAGCGCTTGGTGAAATACCTTATCAGGCAGTGTGAAAAAGGAAAGACTGAGCTTCCTAGATGGTCAGTTTTGGATGCTATCCGCAGTATAGCCATGTCGTGGGACAGCATCAGCCAAAAGACAATTGTGCATTGCTTTGCAAAAAGTGGTTTTGGCCAGCAAACTGTTGAAGAACCTGACTGTGATCAACCTTTAGAGGATTGGCAAGAGTTAAAAGAACATGTGCAAGTTGATAATGACTTCAATGAGTTTGTTCATATTGATGACAGTGTGTACACCAGTGCAAGATTAACTGCAGAAGATCTTGTTGGTTCACGAGGATTACAGGAAACACCAACGGCTGACGCTGTACAGTCACTTTGTGAGGGTGGTACAAGTCAGGATAATGATGGTGATGACGACAATGGTGAGGTAGTGCATAAACTTCCAAGCAAAAGTGACACAATCAGTGCTTTGCGTACACTGGAAAATGTACTTGCTGCAAGTGATGTGCCAATTGACTTGATTGCAGGATTTGAGAAGATATGTTCTGCCGTAAATGATATTTACAGAGATAAGTGTGTCCAGAAAAAAATTAATGATTTTTTTAAACCTATGTAAATATATCTTGCATACTTTGCATAAGAATTGCTATACACTCAACAGCAATTAACTGTACGGTAAATGTTAATCATTTTTGTCAAAACTTTGGAAGCAAATTAAATAAGAATACATACATACGTATATGTATACTAATTATCAGTCTGTTATAGTATATTTTATTAAAACTATTAAAATTGCTTCTAAGTGTATTTTGTTAGTGTGCATGTCAATATCTGGCTTCTATTACAATAATAATATTCCACATTTTTAGTGCTCTGACATGTAGGAATTCAATATTTCTTATCGAGTTCTTATTCTACCTATTGGCTCAAGAACCTCATTAATATGAACCTCGTTATTACAAACTGAAATATTTTACTCCCCTTCAGGTTTGTATTAATGAGGTTTCACTGTAGTGCATATTAGGAAACCAACTATATGGGTATAAATACATTTAAATATAGACAAAAATGGGGCAACATTTTCAGTTAAAAATTCTTATACCAAGTTTTATCTCAGATAGAATATTTTATGAAAATAGTTATCAACATCAATAATGTATTTACATTCAAATATGTAATTTGGCATAAATGTGCCACACATTATTGCAATCAGAAATTTGAAGTTACTTTGTACATCACAGATTTGAATTATGCAACAAAATTTGAACACAATTAATATTTAAAACATCATTGCATACACAGATTTGTAAAATATCGTCAATAAATTAATAATGCTGTGAGGTTTTAGTAGGAGCAGACATGTTAAGATACATTAGAGTGCTTCATTCACTAAGTTTTTATCTAGAAAGCCCTTTGTCAAGTTTTGCTCTTCTAGCTAAGTTTTTGCCTTGTTTGCAGCACTAGCTTGAAGCTTAAATGTATTATTTTTCATCATGCCTGTACGCAATCTAAGCACATTTTGGAGTTTGTAGGGTGGAGGCTACACTTTTTTTTGCATCTAGTAATCTGCTTTAACAAACCATACTATTTAATGGATAATGAAATTAACTAATTTGATGTATATTAAAAAAGTATTTACAGCACAGTATTTCTATGACACGTCACCAGTTTTATTTTTTTGTGAAGTGGACGTAACATTTCACGTTGCTTGGTACTATTAGTATAAACATACCTGCTGCCAGGTCTAGCCATTATTTACTTTATTGGTGCTAAGTTCACTTTTTATGTTTTTCATTGTAGCAATGTGGAATTATTATTTGTGTACTGAATCATTCAGGAATAAAAATGATGATACATAATCATTATAAATAATGACAATGATTTATATGAATTAAAACTCTTGTATTTCATATATCCAGACACTATCCTTGAATTTTAAGAAAGCATACATGTAAATGCATATCAGTTAGTGATGCATCAGTGAATAAATTAAATGGTTTGGAATTCTTACAACTATCATCAGTACAGGATTTTCCAGCTATCCAACTTTGTCGTTCGTTTTTAAACACCTAATTGACAAAATTTTCTGGGTACCTTACTATCATGGTGCTCACCCAGAAAAAAAATTATGAGTGAGTTTGTTTATGTTGCAAATAAACTTATAAGTTATAATACAAGACTCTGACACAAAATATAATGTAGAAATATTCAAAATAATGCCAAACATGATAAATATGCAAATAGTGTTTTCGACCACATATCTTCACGTGAATCACATGTAGTAGTTTCCGCACTGCTAGGATTTGTTGCCGGAGCAGCTACTTCGAATATCGAATCGTTCGATTTGCAGAGCGAAAGGTTAAACTATATAATGAAACGGCTCCGATAAAAGTGAAAAATGCTTCAACCAAACCCCAGCTTTGTACCAGAATTTAAACAAAGAATTTTATTAAAATACTGCCCATCTTGTTAAAATTCATTAAAGAGTTAATACTTTAATATTTCCCTTTGTCTCTAAGGCCGGCCACACATGCTCTGGTTTTCCTCAGAGGTCTGCTTCAAGGTGATCTGCCTCAAGGCAGACCTGAAATGGGGGGTGTGCCCACACGTTCCGGTCTCCTAGAGCTACCTTGAGGCGTATGTGTCAGTAGTATACCTGCAATTATGGCGTCAACAGACGATGCTCTCGCTATCGTTGGATTGCTTATAGCAACTGGGAAAATGAAGACACAGAAAGCGAAACGAAAAGTGCGGTGCAAAGACTGGTTAAAAAAAGAGACAAAAATATTCACACATAAATTTGTTGAATGAGCTGAGATTCGTGCCAAAAGATTGGCATAATTACTTCAGGATGGACGAAGATACATACTTGAAACTCCTGTCGATTGTGGCACTAATAATTGGGGAAAAAGGACGTCCAAAAGGAAATCAAACAGATGGAAATACCACAATATCGGCTCATAAACTTCGTCGGCTCGACTTCCACTTTTCTTTGAATTCTTCATTTTTATCGCTTCTTTGCGGATTTTGCTTCTAAAATTATTAATTTTAAAAATAATTATTACATCTTTGTTGGCAGTATGCTCTATTTCTTTCATTTTTTCCACTAATCATCAGTATGCAGCCCCCCACTTTCCACGATCATTATATCCTTTCGCTTTACTTGCCATAAGCAAGGAGAATCCTTGTACAGATTAATAAATTACTCCAATACTTAGCGTGTTCGAGAAGACACGGTTACCACAGAAAGTATTTGGACTGACCTCACTCGCGGATGTAGGGGGAGCCCCTGACAGGTCGCCTCAAGGTCTGCCTCATCTCTGGTCCACATGCACCAGAAACGTGTGAGGGAGGGGCGTACCTTGAGGCGAACGAAGGCATTTTTGATTTTCACTCCGGTCGCCTCTTTCCAGGAAACCTCAAGGTACGATAACATACACACACTCCGGTCTACCTTAAGGTTCTGTACCTTGAGGCAGACCTCTGAGGAAAACCGGAGCGTGTGTGGCCGGCCTAAGAACTTTGGTTCCTGCTATCTGCAACAGACGGCAGCACCATGGTTGCACATTTCCATTCCATGATACTTCTGTTCCATTCAAAAAATTACTTCTGTCAAATGCAGTGTACTGAGAGCTAAGATGTTTACACATTAAAAAAAAATCATCTTAGTAGTAGGCAAAATTCTCTGAGCACTTTCTATGTTAGTGAGCTTATCATAGCGCTCTAAATGCTCACATTCGCAGTCGTAAAAGCTCAGACTATCCTCTGTAGAGTTTGCCAAGGTGTCTACAGGTCACGAATATCTCAGAAAACTCACAAAGTTGAAGGACTGTTTATGAATTTACGAAGAAGTTGTGAAATAAGCAGTATTGATGCTGGCAGCCTTTCGCTAACTTTCATTTTGTTATTTGATGCCTCATTTCAGTTTACAGTTGCACATTGAATATTTAGTTGGAGACTGTCCACTTAAATCTTGTGGGAGATATCTCTGAAAAGTTTTTAGCGTTATAACTTAAAAATTGGCATGTTCCTGCAAACAGTAGATATATTTCTTATTTTTAGTTTTGATTATAATGAATAAAAATTGGTGATTGGTCAAATTACAATTTTCTCTACTCCAAATATCAAAAATTGAATTCCGAGAGAATCTCAAATGTGAATCTAGGTGTCAAGGGTCAAAAATAATATGTACAAGAAATGAAATATGTTAATTAGTTGTTAAAATGTATAACTCTTTGTTTGTTTCACTTACATTCCAAAAACAATAGAAAATATAATTTGATATGTATAATCACGTATCAAATGTACAATATCTTGGCAAACACTAATGGAATAGACCTACATAATTAAGACTTGTCAGTGTTGAATTTTTAAATTTACTTCATTTCCTCCAATAATATTCTTTGAATCCTTTTCCTCGAACATCAAACTTTTTGAATACGAAGGATCTGATGGTATTGACTGTGGTATGAAAACGCTGTAAAAATATTTTATTTAAAGGTTTTGTAAAATTAGTGAAATTAGTTGGCTGGATATTTGTAGACGTCATGTATTCTCACATTGCTCACACCTAGAATCTGAGAATTGTGTGCAAGGAAGATGACAATAAAAAGTTGGTGTAAATGTTTAAGGTGACAAATTAGGGCTTAAACAACAATAAATAAGTACTGCTGTGAGAATAAATTTCTAGATATAGCTTCTATTTGGAGTGTGAGAGGTGCAACGCTGTCGCTATTGGGTTTCCTTCGTGCCATGCACCGTACAATCAAGGATTTTTGCCCGAGATATTCATACAACCAGTATTTTATTTTAAAAATGCAGCTTATATCAAACTCAAAATAACACTGTTTCCATGAAAATATCTTTAGGAAATATTTCAGAGTCTTGTATGTTTGATATTGCGACACTTTCATAAATAAACCGGTTTTTTAATTAAATATATAATTATACTAACGTTAAATTTTTTTGAAGTGTTAAAAAAACACATATTACCTTAGTTCATTTACCAATAAAAGATTATTTTGAAATTTTATTTAAAGGTAACGTTGCGATACTCTATTTGCCCATAAAGTATTCATAGACTGTGTGTCTTACAATCATGTTAAAAGGTTTAATGAACTGCAACATTCATTAGCTGATTAGATTGTTATTAATGCTTGTATATTATGCACCAATGGTTCAGGTCTGGTATTTCTAAAACTGGTGATTATGTCATAAGACATTCTGTAGGGATTCATTCATACAGAGTGGAAGCAAACAACTTTGAAAGTTAAGTATTTGGAAATTCAAGGTATACTTCATTCTTTCTTTAATTTTGAACGTTATCTATATATTTTTTACACATGTTCGTAAATTATTTGCGCTCTTAAGATGGTTGTTAGTATAAATTATGGATTTTAAATCATCATTGGTTTTTGAAGGTGTTTTAAAAAAAAAATGTTTTTGTATAGATTCATTTCTTGGCACGTATTTATTTTACAACCCTGCCATGCACTCTAGAAGCTCTATGTGCTCACTCAAGAAATGGAAGCACAGCTTATGAGTTCACCTGGTGTGAGAACGTAACAACACATTAATTTATGTTTTGTTATGGATGTTAATATAACAGCAAAAAGATTTGAAAGGTAATTCAGAAATAACAAAACTCCAAAATTTTTTTATCTTTTAACTAACTTTTAAACGAAAACTTTTTCCTTCTTTAAATGTTACAAATTTTTTTAAGTTTGCGAAGTGTAACACTATTGCAGTTTTATAATAAAGTTTTGTGGTATTTTTTTTAAGTACATATTTATAAGCCCTGAAAAGATACAGTTTTATATTTTCTCATAAAAAAATCATTTTGTGTCGTATCATATGGTAAAATTTTTGTAAGAATTGGTTTCTGTTCCCTTGTCATTCAGGAAATTGTTTGTTATTGTACTGTATGTGTTATTTTAGTATTATCTGTACATATTTCTTTTTAGGTTGGCTGATGTAAGGGATTTCTTGCTATTAAATATATTTGCACTTGGGATGTTCCATCTTAAAACACCTTAAAAACAGAGAGCTGTTGTTTAAAAGTTGTGGAATAGATTATACATTTTGTAGCTTAACTGCATTTTAAAATTAATGCAATAGCAGTTATGAGCAGGTTGTATTGCTGTTTAAGTAGTACTAGGTGGAAAATGCAAAATATAAGCCATTTACACGATTGTCGTTACATGTACAGTCTCAGACAAATGCACTAAAAGTAATGTTCTTTCATGAAAGTTGCTTTAACTATGCCCAGATGCTATAGAGTACTTAGGGATAGTGTAAAGCATTTGATATTTCATTGATGAAATATATTTTTGGCCACTTTTGAATATTTTGTGTAACATTTTCAAGATTAACAACAAATGTTCATATGCCATGGTGTTAAATTTTATTATAGTTTTATGGATAAAGTATTCAATATGTTTCAGTGATTTAGACAAAAACGTTGTCTAGCACAACATAGAAGCTATGATGTAGAGTTGAGACTATTGCAAGAATTTTGTTAGTTTGAAAAAAATTAAATTAAAAGATACGTGTTTAACTATGGTATGCTTTGTGAAGTGCATGTGACAAGAGAACAATTAGTAATTCTTTAGTTTTATTGTAACGTTAACTATGGTATTGTTATATGTTTATTTGGTAATTTTTAAAACTATCTTTGGTTTCATTTTTAACTAGGTAATTTTTCAGATCTGTAGTTTAGTTTTTTTAAAAATGAGAGTTGTATTTTTATTTTAAGTTAATACAGTACTTATATAAATATTTTATTTATTTTTATCAGAAAATCAGTCTTTTGTAATCAGTGTCAAATGCTCTTAGTTTTGAATATTCTATTTCAATTTTCAGTTTTACTCGTATTTAGCAACACAACAGCTCCATTAATTAAAATAGCCAGATAAATTAATAATTTAGCAAATTCCTCGATTAAGTTTGGTACATTATTACATTACTGGTTACCTCACTCACAATATTTGCATTGAACATTCCGTAGTTTTAAAACAATCCAAAGAGTACATGTTTGAACACAAAACAGTGTTCAGTCATTCAAGTAGGCACATATACGTAGTATGAAAATGAATAAGAATATATTTCAGGGTGTCTACCAGGTAACAACAGCAGAAATCAGTGACTTTTTGGTGACCTTTGGGGGCCCTTAAAAAATTATTTACGACCTGAAATTTTAAGTATTATGCATTAAATTTTTTTGATGGGGTACACAAAAATTTTTTATGTTTTAAACATTGTTTTAAAATATACATTAGGTTAATTACTGGCACTAAAAACAGTTTCTACACTTTTCTTGGGTTTTTTCAGTTCAATCTCTATTTCTAATAATTCTCCTTTTTTCTCTTCGAGGAATTTTTCATTTTTCATTTTGAGTAACTTGATTTCGTGTGCTGCTCTTTTTCTTGCACTTAACACCTGATCCTGTTCGTTCTAATTCATTCTTAGGTCTTCCTTCCTTCTTGTTGAGGCATTGCAAAAATCCAAAATAATTTTTTTTTGTTATTTGATGAGTGAGAGAATAAACACTCTTTGAAAAGCCAAATGAACCAATACACAAAATAGTTGAGCAAAATATATCAATCGTACTGCAGTATTGTACTATCTGAATTGTAAGTACTCTCACTCTAGTGCAAAACACATTAGTCTAAAATTAAAATACTCACCTGGAAGTGAAAAGATGTGGTCCTGAACCAATCTTTGAGCTACATGAGATTTCTCTTAAAGATTTTCAACCAAAATATCTTTGTTGAAAGAGTAACTTCTCTCTACCGCTGCATTTCCATGGAAACAATTTAAAAAGCGCTGGAAGAATAGGATTAACTGTCCATGTGCATGTTGCATCACCAAGCTGATCAAATTAAAAATTAACTTGTCAAGGCTTTCTTTTTCCAATTAAAAGATTTTGCAGCTTTCAAAACTTCGGGATGTTCACAAAACTTTGTGACCTCTCTAAGAATAATCTCTCCATCAGCAGGTGCCAACTGATTGTGTAGATAAGTTCCTGAATGGCAACCTTAGCTCTAAGAGTTCTAACAGAGTCTCTAACCATTACTGAAGGGGAGAAGCAAGTTGAGCCCAATACAATGCTCTTTTCATCAAGTACTCTTTTCATCAAGTTTGGCAAATAAAGATAACAGAAATTTCCTGCAGTCAGCTATAAATTTCATCTTTTTGAGACTAAAAGTGGCACCAAAACCAATCTCTATGGAAACAGTATTTCGTTATATATTCTCATTCTTGATATCCAGACTCTTCACCTGAGAAGCATTTGAAATTTTGTCCATCACATTTTGCTTGAAAAACCTTCTTCCTTTGTTTTTCTTCAAAAGAAACAACTCTTGGTGAATGAAAGGAAGAAGAGGATAATTTTTCTGGAAGTTTGTCAGAAATACTTCCAACTCCTCAGCAGTCATAGCAGAAAAATGCAGTTTGGCTTCCAGAACTGAATCTTCCAACAAAGCCTTCTCCACAGTGCCAAGGTTCTGGGTGTTGGGAGGGTTTCTCTCAAGCTTTTTGTCTGCGAGGTATTTTTTCAGAAATGGAATAATTTATAGGCATCTTTTGACTACAGATGTGTTTTCAGTCCATTGCACAGCACAGAACATTTTTGGAAAAACTCTGAAACCAGTAATCTGAGAATAAACAGCATGCATACAGAGATGGATAATTCTTAAACAGTTGATACAATGCTCCAAGAAACTGATTAAGTTGCCAACCAACCTTTGTGTGTGCAGTTTTGTAGACACCATTGATTATGACCAAGTACCAATATCCAAAAGTTCCTTTTCAGTATCAAGTGTAACTTTTGAGATCAAAAATCAACTTCAGATTTACATTTGGTCCATCCGTAGATAGTTGAATTAAACATTCTAGGGAAAGTTTGGCTTCACTAACACACACTTGCACTTTTTCAAGCAAATCATCAGTCGTACAACGCTCAAGAAAAGCTGATTTTAAGTATTGAGTACATGATATACTGTTTTCTGAATCCCAATATTTAACAACAATATCCATTTGCTGTTTTGGCAAATATCATTCAGACTTTCATCATCTGATAGTCCAAAAAACTTGCTTTTATGTACACTAACAGACAATTATGATGCAAAATGAGTCCCAATGCCATATGTGACACTATATGCTACTGTGTCCTTTTGTAATTTTATTTTTGAAGCTATAGTACTATCTGGAAACGTAAGTGGAAAATGTTCCACTGCAGCTGCTTCTGAGTGGGTTGAGGCATGCGTACAGATGCAATGAGCAGCCCACACTATCTCTGCTTTGGTTGCACTATCACAAACAAGGAAAGTGGAGAGCTTTTGTTCTTGATGTGTCTCTCCTGGGATAGTACTATAAGATGTATGCTAGGTGCAGGCTGAGATGAATCATAACTTTGATCGCTGGGCACAGGCTCTGACGAAATAACGGTGGGCCTAACAAGGGCCGCAGGTACCCTTGAACAAAACGAGAGCTTTTGCTGCCTGCCTGACTTTTAAACATCAAGAAACTGGCCAAGTTTTTTTTCTCCCCCTTTTTATGGCATTTAATTGCGTTAATTCCAGAGTGAGAAAAATCCACATATTTTTTGCATAGCATAGAAAAGCCAAAAACGTAATCTTACCAGCCCTTAGCTACAATTTCCATTCCTCCTCTTCCAACCAAATGTCTTGAAAATGACACTTCCCTGGCATTTTTATCGCTGTTAGAACACTACAAAACACAAGCTGTAGGTGTGCTGAAGACATATACCACAAGTTTTAGCACAATTAAATTTTTACATGCAAACACACAATGAAAATACACAACTAAATAAAAACACATTGGTTTCGTAAACACACATCCTTAAAACACTACTACATCTTAACCGGTACACTTGTTACTTTTTATCGGTAACTTGTTACGCAGAAAACATCAATTCCACAACAATTTATTTATTTATTTTTTTCACTGCGTAATGAAATATTACTGTTAACCGCACAGCCGGCATCACATGTAGCACAGGCTCGCACCGCCTTATTGTCAGTTGTAAATATAACGCTTCACTACCCATCATGCCACACATAACAAGATGCATGACGAAACATATTTATTTACCTTCTTCGATTATGGTATTTGTTTACACCCAATTAGTTTAGTTTTCGCTGAGAAGTTGAAAAAAATAATGAAAATTTTAATATTAAATGAAGCTGTAACATATGATAAATAAAAGCCTATGTGTTGCTGACAAGCACCCACAGTTGTAGATTAAAAATTATTTCTTACACTGTAATGAAAAAAAAAAACTGTGACCAATATGGACACTTTAATGCCTTATCTGTGATATCCGTGACCATGAGTTCAATATCGTGTCTTTTTCGTGACTCCTGTGACCGGTAGACACCCTGTATTTGCATTGTACCTCTTTAGTGTCATGTGCGCAATACATAGTACATACAACTTAAATCAGCACAGTAATGGATGTATTCTTGTTAAGATGTGCAATGGGTATGGAGACTGATATAACTTCTAAATGTCAGTGAATAATTTCAATGTACTTAGCTTTTTTCCTTCATATTTTTGAGAAAAAAAATAGTATAATGCATGGCCAAAAAAATCATTGAAGTGTATTAAATTTTATGTTAAACATGTTAAAAAAATACCTTTCATATATAGTTCTTAATATATTTACAAAATGCATTTGTATTGGGTAGTTTGAGCAATTTTAAAAGTTTCAAGTAATAATGATTACACCTTTGTTGCAGACACAGTAGTAAAATCATACAAAGCAAGCATTGGTACATTCATACTTTATTGTGGTCACCTACCTTAAAATAATTTTTGTTTGCGATGATTTCCTTAACTATGACTAAATGTTTAGTTTCACTTTTGACTGTCGTATTGCTCAAGATTTGGGACGTGTCGAGACTCGTAAGTGGAGGACAGACTTGCAAGTGTAAACTAAACTTGAGCTAGTAAAAACTACTTTGTAAACTTTATCCATATGATAACTTTATCAATGAATTCATTTTCCTAATCTGCAGTGGTAACATAGTGCATACAAACATATTTTCAACAATTTTATAACAGACAGTTTTTTTTTCTCAGTCTTTTTCAGAGGCAGATGTTTAACTACACTAGCCTCAAAAAATGTCACAAGTTTTGGTTAAGTCCTATACTCATTAAACTGGAATGGCTAGCTCATATCACACAGATATATATATATATTTTTCTCCTTGTGTTTATTTTCAAACAAGTAACTTGTATCTTCAAAGTCTTATAAAATTTCCAAGGTTCACTTTTAGGTAACACTTTCATTCATTTCCCCGAGAAGTCCATACCAACCTTGCAAATGGTCACTTTTACTGTGTTAAAAATAGAATCACAATTATTATTATTATTATTATTATTTTCTTCAAAATATAATTTGAATATCACCGGAAGGTCATCGTCACCGCGTGTTCACTCTATGATGAGACAGCAGGGTAAGTGTTCCCTCAGGTACTCGAACAGCTCTCGCGACGCACCGGGGCAGTTCGTGAGCTCCAGCTCTTGCAGGTGGCGAAGCTGAATGAGGCTGGACAAGCCACTGGACGTTAGCAGCGGGCAGCCTGAGCAGAATAAAATCAACTTATTCACAACCAGCGAGAAATGTTTACCAAAATTATGCACAAATTACTTTCAGAATGATGTGTAGACAGGGAGAAGTTTTTATTGTATTATACTTAGGTCAATTTCGTTTTTAAAACAGGAGATTTCGGTGTTTTTTTTCCCCCGTACATTTTCTTTAATCGTAAAAATTGTATTTATTATTCAATGAATGTGAAACTAAATTATTTCTTAAATCCATTTGATCAAAATAGTCTTATTTTGACTGACACATGATGCACCAATACAATAAAATCATTAGTAAAAAGAATGTCTAAAAATGATCTACTCAGAAAAATAAAAATAAATCAAAATTTTTTTGTGCATTTGAAAAATATGTTAATGTCATTTAAGTAAAAAAAAACATGTTAGAATACTAAGAAGGGGTGCAATATCAAACAACATAACAATAAAGTTTTTCCAATACATTTAGTTAATACATTTTTGGTACAAAATTCATGCTCAATAAGTAACATTGAATGAATTTACCATAATAATAGATACCATTTTTGTAATTTCCGTGTTATATGTTGTATTGACATAATTTGCGGGGTTATTTCAGTTTTATTGTAACCCACCATATAATCCTGTCCCTGTGTATAAAATATAGAGATGCAAAATCTTGGTCGAGTTCGTTAATGGGTAAATCACACCAAGAAGATAGAAATGTGGGGGGGGGGGGGGGGGGGGGATAGGTTCATTTTTGCTAAACTGAAAAATCGCAATAATCGCAATATAAAAAATAGTGCATCCCTTTTAGAGTAATTATACCTCCTAAAAGTTTTACCAGTAACTTTTGTTGGAAAAGTATTTTTGTAACACCAACCATTAGCCAGAGAGTTTGTAGCAATAGGGTTTGAAGGACAAAAAAAAATTTCTAAAAATCCCTTAGTATGCACAGTATCAAATATATTCAAGTTATTGTAACACTTCTATGTATTTTCCAAAACATTTTCCTGAAACAATTATTGATGTTTATAACCTCGACTGCAAGGGGCGACTGAAAAAAGGTCGTAGGGCAATACAATAAATTAATACTTCCTTAGTTGATATAATATCAAGCCCATTCAGAATTGTTGTAATGAATCTTTATGGAATATCTCATAACCTAACCCACCTGTGCGGGGCAAATGTCGAGGCATGCCCATGTAATTTCAATGGAAATCTAACTGTGCCTGTGGGTGAGCTGAAAGGAAATTTTAAACTGAAGACATCTTTACTTGCCAAGTTGAATGTATGAATTTCACTCTTTCCAGATGTTTATGAAGAAATATTTTGAGTGTGGGACTGGAAAAGTTAGGTATTATGATCCCTGCTGCGGAAACAGAGGGAAGAAACTACCAGTGAGTGACAATGATGAACTTGGGCGAAAATTTTTTTCATGAATAATTGCTTAACATTTTGCAAAAAAGTAAAGGTTTTAGTATGCATGTGTATGTGCATGTGTGTAAGGGGGTGCCTCCCATTTCAGGTCATGATTTTATATTTATAATATTCATTGATCAACTTGTAGACTTTTAAAAAGGGTTGTCACAAACAAGATGAATTTTAATGTATGGCAGAACAGAATTTTTTTTAGGTTTAACTGCAATCCTACTGGCTACTTTCATGATACCTATGGTTTGCATTTCTATCACAATATTTTTTTTTTTTATGTTTCTTAACTGCCAGATTCCTTACAAATTTGAGAAGGTAAAATAAAAAATACTAATAAAAAAATTCTGGAAGTAGTCAGTAGCATTGCAGTTAAATGTAAAATGTTTCAATATTGTTTTTCAGTTGGTTCTCTTTATTTGTACGGCCCAGAAACGTTAGAAACACAACTTTGACAGATAATCATGCAAAAAGGTGTGCGGTTTATGTATATTGGAAAGTGTACAAGCTGTAGCTGTGGAGTGTTGTGACCCATGGGGGAAGCCTAAGATGTACATCAAGTTATGTCCCTGCACGAACACGCCCGAATGTTCAACTTCGGCTAACTTCGGGATTTGTTTTATTTTTGCGCAGGAAAAAAGAATTCAAATATTAAAAGTGGTCGGTTAGGTTAGCTACATACCCGGGCACACACACGGTGTGCAGAGCTTCAGGAGAAAAAACGCGATTTCAAAACTACTCAAAATATCCGATTGGGGTCTGCTTACGAAAAGCATTTAAGAGTTCGTTGAGGGCCGAAAAGTACTTTTGATTCTGGATTAAGTTTTTAAACTGTATTTTTAGAAGAGGTAAAATGGCCAAAACGCATGTTTTTCAGAGTAATTTTTAGGCGTAAAACAACCGGTACAGATTCTTGAAAGCACTTAAGGGACTTGCATTACACCTTTATCTTCATTTCTCCGCCATATAATGTTACGGTCACCGCTCAAATTTCACAGTTATCCATTGACGACGAGGAGACTGCGCGCCAGTTCAGAGACTTGCGCTTAGAGGCTATACCGCGCTGGAAGCACCAGCGAGCGTCGCGCTTATCGTCTCGCCTCACCAACACACATACACCCCTGACGAGGCGGGCCCCTTAAAACACCATGTATGGGTTGGTTTGGGCTAGTATAGCTACGTTAAAATGAACAGAGAAATATGAATGAACCCCGAGGTTGGCCGGAGGTGGAATGCTCGGCGCGTGTTCGGGCAGGGACGGAGCCTGGTGTCCGTGGCTTGAGGCCGCTCACCCGCGAGCGACAGGACCTGCAGGTTGCGCATGCCGCAGAGGTGCTGCAGCCCGAAGTCGCGCACCTGCGAGCACCAGCGCAGGAACAGCGCCGACAGCGACAGCATGGTCGAGATGTAGCCCACGCCGATGTCGGTGATGTGCACGCACCTGCGGGACAACCGCGCGCTGTGTCTCCGTGTGTGTCTGTGTCCGGGGAAGCCTACAACTCGCGTAGTTTCGGTTCCCTGCGATGATTCCCGAAGATTTCCGAAGTTTTGCGTTTTGGTACTAACGCCACTTCAGCCGCTAAATCAGAAGTTTCCGATGAAAACAAGCATGTTTTTTTTTATAAATTTTAAAAATTTTTTCATTAAAATCGGATAATAAATAAAGATTTTCAAGATGGCGGCCGTAATGGAAATTGCAACGGTAACGTCATAATCCTAGATTACGTCAGAGGCTTATCGGAGGCTGTAGACATGGATGCTTAAGCCTCTTTTAGGATTTTGTGTTCTTTCTAAGGCAAAACACTTTTGAGGTTTTTCGAAATCCTAACCCTTCGATTTTTTTAATTTCAATTTTTGAGAGAAATCCGAAGTTGCACGAACGTGGTAGGGAACTGAAACTACGTGAGTTGTAAGCTTCCCCTGTGTCCGCCAGGGAAGCCTTCATTTCACAGACGAGAGAGCCACACCCGGAAGTTCCCCGAAGTTCATGCTCGCTTTTTTTTCCTTCCCCGTTCTATCTCATTGTATTAAACCGGTGTGGCATTAAATTTTGCGGTCGATTAGGATAGGTTAGCTACATTATAAATACTTTAAAAAAATGTGGTTGGTTGTTTATATATCAGGTAAGCATAGCTACATTAAAAATACTGTAAAATCATTTTATGGTTGCTTAGCAAACAACCTTTTTTAATATGTAGATAACCAGGGCTAGGGAACCGTTTACGTGATTTCACAGTATCTGTAATGTAGCTATACTAACCAAATCAACCGTCCACAATGTTTTAAAGTAGGTATTTATAATGTAGCTAACCTAACCTAATTGACTATTAGTTATCATGGGTTAACAATGAACAAAAAAAAAAAAAAAAACAACCGAAGATGCACGATCGGGAGTTTGGCTCTCTCGTCTGTGAAAAGAAGGCTTCCCGTGTCCGCCACGGCACAGACGGCTGCATCTCACTCCGCTGCGTTCGCCGGGAGTTTGGTTCTCGGCTTTTTTTTTCTTTTCTAAAAACGTCGCTGACTTCGCGCATGCGCAGATAATACAAAAGAAAAAGTGTGTTCGCGCGGAATCATGCTGTACTTCTGGGTTTGCTTTTTTATGAAGCTTAATTTATCTCAGCATTGTGCTTCAAATCGTCAAGCATTACTGCAAAATTAATTGAAATATTACGAAAATATCCAAGTTTATGGAATAAATCGACGGAAGAATATATAGAAGGCAGGATATGCAGGACAATGTCTGGGACTTGGATTCCAAACATAGTTGATTTTATCCTGAAATAAACCACAAATTTTGTTAAGTGGAATTCTTCGAATTCTTTTTTTCCATGTCAAATTCATGAACCCATTTCTTTTTACGCTCGCATGCCGTGAAAGACATCAGAAAATTATCGTCGTCGGAATCGTCACTCGAATCCCACGGCATGCGTCTCTCCGACATCGCGAACTGGACTGTCTTGTCCGGCCACCTGGCGCAGCGAACATAGCGAACATAGCGAACATAGCGTAGCTGTCTGTGTGGCCTCGGCTACAGTACCACGCCAGGCACGTTGCAAACCTTCATGCACAGACAATTTTTTTCTTTACTTTTACAAAAGATTCCTCTGGGAACCAATTGCCAATGAAATAGTTTATAGTCATAAATAGGGACACCTGTATTTCGCGAATACATTACGTGTCAAGGTATTTCACAAAATACTGTAGCTGTCCTGTGGTTATTGGCTGAGGTCGGTGAGAGGTGTCGTCCCGCTCTTGACGGGGCCAATGAGAATGTGGTCACCGAACTGCTGCACCCTCACAATTTACTATTACTCTTAGAAAAAGCTACAGTGTTTTGTGAAATACCTTGACATGAAATGAAATCGCGAAATACAGGTGTCCCTAGTCATAAAGTAAGATATTGTAACTTTGTACAACACATGGCTATACTAATTTTTTCAATATATTGTTTTAAACCACGGAAAAGATAATAGAATATTAAATAATTATACCTAATCTTGTTTTATTATGCTCATTAATGTGTGCAGTTAATACTGGAAGCAATTCAGGGAAAGGTACTAGGACAACACAGAGCCCGGGTAAGAATCCGAACCCAGTATTACCGCGAAAACTATTTTGTAGTTATAAAGTTGTTTTCATGTAAATGTGTAAATATTTGTAATTTTACCTTCATATTTCTGTTCCATCTACAAATAAATATTTATAGTGTGGTCGTCCAGAAGAAAGCGTGAGTCAGAACTGTACGAGTTATCAAGAAATTTTTTTTTAAATTTCGAGAGACTGGTAGCTGTCTCATCCCTTTGCCGCTGACGCGAACATCTTTACGTCCTGCCGCTGGAGAGTCTTCCTCCAAATAACGAACTTAAACCGTCGTAACCAATTCCCGACGTCTGCAAATTCGCTCTCGGGGAAGTTGGCGGCGCGGAAGAAGTGGTCTTCGAATGAAGATCTCATCTTCGCGAAGCTGCTCCGAACTTGCGCGACGCATCGCCACTCTCCGCCCTCTTCTGTGCGAAAAGGGCAACAAGAGAGACGGGTAGAGAGAGGTAGAGAGAGAGAGAGAGAGAGAGAGTAGAAGGAAGTGGGAGGGGAAGAGGATCGATATACGCACAGCCATTCATACGGGAGACAACGCAATTGAAGCCTTGTGTTGAACTCTTGGCAGGAAACAGCCAGCCCGCGATAGAGTCCGTCCCGTCCGTCCCAGGAATAGTCTTCAGCCATTGTTCCAGCCGTTCACCCATGACGGATACACACGACGGATTTATTAACTCCTAAGCGAAAGGGCGTACAATTCTCAAAAAAAAAAAAAAAAAAAAAAAAAACTGCCCAATCCAATAATTGTAAACATTGGCGAGATACTTACAGAATTCGTGTTATTATTTGGGGATGAGTTCTCGTTGGACCGCAGGTATTGAGTCTCTCACTCTTAGTTTGCAGTAGATAGTAAACGATGCCCACCATTACCAAATTTATACTTCCAGGCTTGTTAGCATTAAAAATATTATTTTTATATTCGTCAAATAAAATGTTTTAAATTTTTTATATTTATTTGTCGATCTTTCTATGACCATAAAAGATTGTCTATTTACAGTATTATTACTTTTTTAAAGTCATCCTGGAAGAAGAAAAATAATACTAAACACTAATTATTTTTTCACAGGAGAACCCATTTATAGTAGTCTGTCACTATTAATAACAAGGTATTCTATCAAATTAAGTGCTATGCTCAAACAGAGACAAAATTTTTAATATTATATGATGTTGACAAAACTGTTGAAACTGAATTAGTGTATTTCGGTTGCGTTTCCTTAGAAAGTAAAAAAACGAAATGTTACGATGCTCCAGATGAAACGCAACACGAAAATATATTTCCAACATTCTCATCCCAAATTTTCCTTTACTAAATATTGCGTCGCACAAACAGCCGTCTTCCTCGAATTTCTTGTACCACTTCATTATGCTATTGTAAACTGGCGGTGTTTTGTTAAAATTGCCATGGAGAGCTCTTTGGACACTCACTACCGATTCGCTACGGGCGTATTCAAGCACACAAAAGGCTTTCTCTGCCTGGTTCGCAGCCATTTTCAGCAACTACATGCACTAGCGCCCCTGTCGGTTGTTTTTTTTTTTAAATAGCTTTTTGGCGCTACATTAAAAAAAAAACTTTGAGAGTTGTTCTTTCACGCGGTATATAATTTGTTACGTTATTTTTTTCCATTTTTCTGTACCGATTTTATGAAATGTTTCACGGACTTTATAATTATCCTGTACAATATTTCAGACACATTTTAAAAGTTGTTCATTACACTATAAAAGCGTGTCTAAAACTGTTGCACTCAGGGGCGTATAGCTGCCAACAGAGCACACACAGGACAAGGACAGAGCTATTGTCGGGAATGGTGCACTGAAAAGATAGAGTAAAGCTGGAGTCACTGTGCCACGACAAACCGTCGTGCAGCGTTCCAGCACGACAAGGGTCACAATACCACGACAACATTAACCCGACTATTTCTGATTTGGCTGTCGGAAAATCGTTCCAAGCCAAATACTTCCATAAAATGCAGCACAGACTGCACTAAAAACAGTGCATAAAATAAAAAGAAAATGTGTTCTTTAAATGATTCATGCGATGGGGAATCTTGATTTAATGCAGATTTTTGGACATACACCATTGAAGTTTTGCACTGTTTTTCATGGAAAAATTCCGAAAATCAATCAAACAAATAAATAATAAAATGAATATTCTATAGATATTTATATTCATATTTTTTTAAATATATTTTTTGATTTTCGGAATTTTTCCATGTAAAACAGTGCAAAACTGCAATGGTGTATGTACAAAAAGCTGAATTAAACCAAGAAAAAGAAAATGCTATCTCAGTCCATGCTTTTTTTTTGGCAGATTTCTGTAGTCATTCAATGTCATTCAGAATACCATGATACTGAAATTTATTAATTAAAAGTTCTTCGCTGATCTCGTCCATTCTTAAATTAAATCTTCACCAATCTACAATAACAACAGCGTCCATTAACACGCTGATATCCGTTTATAAAAACAGATGAACGCAAGCTACGAATATTAAAGTGTACCCACACGTAAAACTGAATTTAATTTTTCAGCGTAAAGATTTACCGAGTGGTTAAATTGTTTTTTTTTTTTTTTTTTTTTTTTTTTTTAAGTTTTGTTCTGTAAGGTTTACTTTTCCAATTCTGTTTTGCTTTCCGTCGGGCTGCACTACACTGACGAAATTAGAAATATAATCTTTTCCATGAAGGCCGTCGGGGTGACGTCACGGTGAGATTGTCTTTGATTGGCTGCTGAGCGTGTCGGACCCATCGTGGCATTGAAACTCCTGCTTAAATGCCCGTTCAAACACGCACTGCGAACTATGAGCGAAACGCGCTGTAGCTGCGACCACGCCTGGCACAGTAGGCAACCTGATACACTCGTGCGCTCGACGCCTTACGCTACCGCTGACGCAACCAGCATTACCACAGAATGCACGAGTCTTGCAACGGCCCTTGATCATCAGTGAATCGGAACAAAGATTCGCGGTTCATTTGAAGGACTCTGAGCCAATGAAACGCCTTCAACGAAAGGAAGTAAAGAATCACAAGCATCCCAGTTAAAAGGGCTCACAAATCAGTAGCCAATGAGCAGTTAGCATTTTTCCGAGTAAGTAAAGGATAGTGGAGTCCATCCAAGAGGTCATTGAAACCGCGAATAATTCCCGACCGTACCTTAAACCAATGGCTGAGGTCATGCATTTTTCGCGAAAAATAAACCTGAACGCTCATCTAGACTGCAATAAGGTATGCCAGTTTCTCCCTTGTAATTGCCTAATTAGTAGGGGCATGCGTATTTCGCGAAAAGATTCCGAGACTAGCTGAAAGTTAAAACACTGTAGCATCGTCTGTGTTTCGTGATTGGGCGAGTTTCTTCCAGGTACATGTCGATTGTTCCTGCACCAATCACAGTAATTCAGCGGGGAAGCAAACGCATCCTGACTGGCTCTGTCAAACAAAACAACGCTTCTCTGGCAGACGGTTGTCAATCACAAAGAAGAAACGGCTGGTTAGGGTATACTTCTTTGCAGTTTAATAGGCGTTCGGATTTATTCGCGAAAAATGCCTGCCCCCTAGTTATTAGATATTACCACTCAAGACGCGTTTACTTCCGCACAGAATGGCTGTCATTCGTGTACCAACATAACATTAACCTAAAAGAAACTTAAACAATCATGAAACACAGGTGATGCTACAGTTTTTTGACGTGACAACGTCTAATAAATCGAGGAACGCCGGCTGCACGCACGAAAAAGTGTCTCGTTACGCACATTGTTCCATTACGCTGTGTCCCATTACGCTCATTGTACGCTTGCACCGCATCTATCTCTCTTCCACTCGATTGGCCTATGCGTCCGAGGAGAAGAAAGACAGCGGCAGCACACAACTTACATCTACACGTGAACTGTTTCGTCGACTGTTTATAAAGTGAAGTGAAAAGTTAATGTGGTTTTCATTGCTTATTACAACAACAATTTCGGCAATAAAGGTTAATTATTCTTGCATTTTAAAAATCTAATTATTAGTTTAATTTCAAGTATTTATTCTTTTACTATTAAAAAAGTAGCATCTGTCGGCGAGTGCAGTAATAATAGGTTATTTTACAATTGACTAAAAAATTATGGTGATTCATATAATTATAATAGAAAGTTGATTACAGTTTATTTATATGAAAACTTGTTCATAATTATATTTAAACTTTATATCTAAAAGCCAGTTTTTAAAATTAATTACAAGTCATCTACACGTGAACTGTTTCGTTGACTGTTTATAAAGTGAAGTGAAAAGTTAATGTGGTTTTCATTGCTTATTACAACAACAATTTCGGCAATAAATGTTAATTTTTCTTGCATTTAAAAAATCTGATTAATAGTATAACTTCAAGTATTTATTCTTTTATTATTAAAATAAAAATGATTAAATTTTATTCATAAAAGTACGCAATCATTTCATCAATGTTTTTTTTATGAAGTTGTCACGTTAAACTATCGTCCGTAAACCGACTTTACAGACAACAATTTTTTTTTTTAAACTCTCAGATAGTCTCAAAATCTTCGCCAAAATTCATGACAAAATTAATTTCTATCTATCCATGAGTTAAAATAGCATTTTTTCCCCAGATAAATTAAATTCACTTTCACATTAATATTTACATTATTTTACATATTTTTTAAAAATTTTTTGTAACCTCTTTAATCATCCGTGTGCCCTTCGCCATTTCAAAGAGTCGTTGAGGCGGAAACTTGAGCCATTTATGTTTTCGCTGGGCACGATTTTGATTGGCTGATTCCATCAAACAGCCAACATGTTTTACAAGTCGAACATTATTTGACACACTTTACACGAAGATGTTGGAAAGCAAAAGTTTGATATCAGGTCTTACCATTCATTTTAAAATACGAGGATTATTAGAGGGGCAAAAAACCTCCGTTTGGGGATAAACGGTAGACACTCGTAGCTATAGAAATTTTACTATACACAATTTAGAAATTAATCTGTTCTTTACTTTTAAGCATAATCGTAATACACATTGAGGTAGTACTTGTCATAACGTTTAACTATTTATGATATGCCATTTCAAATAAAAAAAATTGCCACCTGGGAATGAAGCCTTACTGTAACATCATCGCTAGGGCCACGGAATTTTCGCACATTCATTTAGTCGCAAGCTAGAATGCAAACCTCCACACTGTCGCACTGTGTTCATGATTGGACCGCATTTATCTGGACACGCCCCTCTACGACCGTGAGCCAACGATGTCCAGCTGGGAGAGAAGTAAGCGAATCAGGTAGTGCCAAATAACAAGGATAAAAATGTTCTCGCTAAGAAATCAACCAATGGGAAAGTAAAAATGGGTCGAGCACACCTATAACTTTGAATTATATCCTGAGGCCAGAGAAATCCGCGAAATTTCCGGGACTCTAATTATCGCGAATAGAATAGTCATCATCGAAATGGTGTAGTAAGAAACTATATAATATGCCTGAAATATGGTTATTACTGGAGACCGTAAAATATCGCTGATTCATTTCGCATCAGGCTAGAATCTAAACACGTTTACCTCCATGCTGCCTTAGTGATTGGGCCACAGTTTATCCAAAGGACTCCGAGCCGATAGAAAACCTTTGATAAGGGAAGTACCTGCCGATTCACAACCATCACAGTTGACAGATCTCATGAGTGAATATCCATTGAGCAGGCGGCATTTGTCCGGGTACATAGAGGATCACGGAGTATTTCCTAGAGGTCACTGAAATCGCGAATTTTTCCAGGCTGTAGTTATCGCTCGGAGTCAAATCTAAGCTTAAAAAAGGGAAGGAGGGTTGTTTGTGTGAAATATCCAACTGAACTGTATCAGGACTTCTTGGGTGCGTCTAGCTCTGTGCGTTCGAGCGTAATTGTTAGGGGCATGCATATTTCGCGAAACGATAACGAGACTGGTTATAAGTTAAAACACTGTAGCATCGTCTATGTTTTTTGATTGGGCGAATTTCTTTCAGGTACGTGTCTACTGTTGGAACACCAATCACAGTAATTAGGTGCGGAAAAATACGCGTCCAGAGTGGCTCGGTCAAACAAGGCAACGACGTCTCTCGCAGACGGCCGCCAATCACAAGGAAGAAACCGCTGCTGCAGGTATATCTTGTTGCAGTCTAATAGGCGTTCAGATTTATTCGCGAAAAATGCCTGCCCCTAGTAATTGTGGTTCAACCCAACGTTTATTTCGGATAGCTCCCTTGAGTTTTCGTTATGGTTGTATTGTTTGACGGGATTTTCTATTACACACAGAAAAATAATTTCCGAACTTTTACAAAAGATTCATTTGTAAACTAGTTGCCAATAAATAGTTTGTAATACTGTAAGAAAGCTATGGTAACTTTGTGAAAAAAAAATCTATGGCTATGGCTATTTTTGAATATATGAAATACTTTTTTTTTTTTTAGATAACACTGAGTATTATCTTACGAAAATTGGCGCATAATTTTATATTTTTATTGAAGTTTCGTTCAAACATATGTTTTAAACCATGGTAAAAGATACTCGAATATTCAATAATTGGACTTTAATTCGTTGTATCATGCTTCAGGGAACGAATTTGCATATAACTTTATTGGCGGTTCTGGGACAACACAAAGCATACATTCCCGGACAAGACAATTTTTGTAGTGATACAGTTGTTTTCATGTAAATGTACAAATTTATCATCTGTAATCAAACATGAATATTTCTGTTCCATGTAAAAAAAAAATAATACGGTGCAAAGTTCATTTACAACTGATGTATTGGACGAGTCGACTGCAACACAATCTTCTAATACCACTTCTCAGCACCTGCTTTATGAAAAACCGCCCACAGCACCACAAGACATTTCATCCGTCCATTCCTCGCAAATGCGCAAACGGAGGTTATTATTTTTCGGAAATTCCCTCGCAAAAATAGCGATGATAACAATATTCTTTATCCTGCTTACTAACAACGTTTGTATGTCAACATTCAAAGCATTGAGGGGGTAAACCTTTTTGAACTTATCAATATGATTATTCGGACAAGGAACCAGGAAGCGCGAAGAGTGACAATTTTTTTTTTTTTAAATCGCCTCTACGCAGTCTTGAGAGAATTCTGAATTGTGCACTCTAAGAAAAGAGGTAGAAAGAGTATTAAAAAAAATAAACCCCGCTGCGGAGGTATTAGCCGCAGCGGTATAAACCAGCCTAACGACGGAAATTCTAATTCACACATGTATTTTTCGTGAAATAGTTTGATCACTTTTTTTAGACTGCAATTAAGTTTGCTTGAATCAACGAGTGTTTTCTTGTAACTGGCGGCCGTCTGCAAAATAAGCCATTGCCCTGTTTGGCGTTTGCTTCCAAAATGGATGACTGTGATTGGTGTGCAGACAGTAGACATGTACCTGAAATAAACTCAGCCAACCACGAAACACAGACAATGCTACACAGTTTTGACGTGACAACGTCTAATAAATCGATGAACGCTGGCTGCACGCACGAAAAAGTGTCCCGTAACGCACATTGTCCCGTTACGCTGTGTCCCGTTACGCTCATTGTACGCTTGCGCCGCATCTATCTCTCTTCCACTCGATTGGAACAACCATCGATTTGACTTTTTCGAGTCACATTAAACTTGAAACACTCCCATTCGTTTCCTACTTTTTCTATCATCGTCCTATCCTTAACAGAATAACACAGATTGGAAGAAGTTAAATAGCAAACATGTATAAAAGTTATAGTTAAAATAATCTCTTCGTTAAAGTAATAAACATATTTGAATTAATGAGTGCAAATAAAAGTAAATGTATCAATTAAATTTTAGATTTCATTTCACTCCTTCTTTGTGATGATTCAATAAAAATGATTCAATTTTATTCATAAAAGTATGCAATCATTTCATCAATGTTTTGTTATGACGTCACGTTAATCTATCGTCTGTAAACCGACTTTACAGACAACCAATTTTTTAACACACGTCTGTTCTAAAAATCTTTTCGCGGAAAACACATGGTGTTAGCCATAGACGTCATTAAGGATGTGTTGGGTGTTGCGATACGGCGATGGTGAGGTAAAACGTGACTACAATACGTCACAGCAAGCTATGTGAATTTATTTTTGTGGTTTGGAATTAAAAAATAAGTTACTTACACGAATACTTCCTCCATTACCTAGGAAGCCCTATCTCCGAAAAACAAAATTTTACAGGAAGTATGGAAAAAATAAATATTGAAAACGACTTCAAACTGGGATTAGGGCTAATCTTGTCGCAATAACAGCACCGATGTTCGCTAGTTGTCAAATCAGCATCCATTGAAGTCTCCATCGAGGTCGTATCGTCGATCGTCGTGGTTTCCTGCACATCCAGCTCAGTAGTCATTAAGCTATCTTCTGCTGGTGGTATCACATCTGTTGAAATCTCCTCCAGTGTTGACATCGACGTTGTCAACGGAATCTGCTCCTTCTCCGTCGTAGCTGTCGTCAAGGTTCCCGTAGACGATGGTACAACCTCCATCGAGTTCGTCGTTAAAGTCGGTAAAGATGCCATCGAGTTCGCAAGAACAGGTAATTACATGATTAATGCACCAGAAGAAACAAACTAGGTGATCCTTACACCGACGACGTCAGTAACAAACTGAGCGTCCTGATGTCTAGGACTCGCTTATATACATGCACCGTATGGAATAAAACGCTAGTCAAATCAAGAACCATTTACAATAATACTAGAGTCAAAACAACATTAAAATAGAAGGACCATCAACGAAAAGGCAGCACATTTGGAAGCACCGACAACGAAACGGCAGCACATTTGGAAGCACCGACAACGAAAAGACAGCACATTTGGAAGCACCGACAACGAAAAGGCAGCACATTTGGAAGCACCGAAAACGAAACGGCAGCACATTTGGAAGCACCGACAACGAAAAGGCAGCACATTTGGAAGCACCGCCAACGAAAAGGCAGCACATTTGGAAGCACCGACAACGAAAAGGCAGCACATTTGGAAGCACCGACAACGAAACGGCAGCACATTTGGAAGCACCGACAACGAAACGGCAGCACATTTGGAAGCACCGACAACGAAACGGCAGCACATTTGGAAGCACCGACAACGAAAAGGCAGCACATTTGGAAGCACCGACAACGAAACGGCAGCACATTTGGAAGCACCGACAACGAAACGGCAGCACATTTGGAAGCACCGACAACGAAACGGCAGCACATTTGGAAGCACCGACAACGAAACGGCAGCACATTTGGAAGCACCGACAACGAAACGGCAGCACATTTGGAAGCACCGACAACGAAACGGCAGCACATTTGGAAGCACCGACAACGAAACGGCAGCACATTTGGAAGCACCGACAACGAAAAGGCAGAACATTTGGAAGCACCGACAACGAAAAGGCAGCACATTTGGAAGCACCGACAACAAAAAGGCAGCACATTTGGAAGCACCGACAACGAAACGGCAGCACATTTGGAAGCACCGGCAACGAAAAGGCAGCACATTTGGAAGCACCGACAACGAAAAGGCAGCGCATTTGGAAGCACCGACAACGAAAAGGCAGCACCATCATCAAAAAGGCCGCACATTTGTCATTGGCTCCAATATTCATTGGCTCCAATATTCATTGGCTCCATTATTCATTGATTCCATCAGTCTATTGATTCCATCAGTCTAGTGACTCCATCTGTCATTGGCTCCTACAGTCATTGGCTCCTACAGTCATTGGCTCCAACAACTGTCTTTTGTCTCACCAACTCCAAATATATATATTTGGCTAGAATTCTACGAGTCTAAGAGACTATGAGACCACATGGCTACGAGTCTAAAATGATCTAGCTGGTTACGAGTTATACATGGCTTGCGAGGCTACAGAGCTACGAAGTTTCTAGTACACAGGTTTACATGACTGCGAGGATACAGGACCACAAGTCTGCAAGAGTACTTGACTACGAAGGTACTCGTCTACATGACTCCAGTTACCGCATCTGTCTTCGACGGAATTTTCTCTTTTGCTCCAACTGCTCCATCAGCATTATGTTATAAGATTACAAGGCCTCTTGCTTACGTAGCTTCAAGTCTACAAGCCTCCAATGCATCATGACTGCGAGACTACGATCAATGAGGTTACGAGTCTACGCGATTGCGAGTCTTCTAGGTTACATGATCGCGAGGCTATAAGACTACGAAGCTTCTAGAACGCATGGTTACGAGACTGCGAGGCTACAATTCTACGAGGTCCCAAGACATCCAGGCTACGCGACTACGAGCCATGAGGTTACGAGACTACGTGACTACGAATCTTCAAGTTTACGAGACTGCGAGGCTACAGAGCTACGAAGCCTCTAGTACACAGGTTTACGTGACTGCGAGGATACAGGACTACGCGACTTCGAGCCATAAGGTTACGAGATTACGTGACTACGAATCTTCATGTTTACGAGACTGCGAGGCTACAGAGCTACGAAGCCTCTAGAAAACGAGTTTACGTGACTGCGTGGATACAGGAATACAAGTCTGCATGAGTTCTTGACTACGAAGCTACTCGTCTACAAGGCTCCAATTGACACATCTGTCTTCGATGGAATTTTCTCTTTTGCTACATCTACACCATCAGCATTATGTTATAAGATTACAAAGCTACTTGCTTACGTAGCTTCAAGTCTACGAGGCTCCAATACATCATGACTACGAGACTACGAGCCATGAGGTTACGAGACTATGCGATTGCAAGTCTTCAAGGTTACGTCATCGCGAGGCTATAGGACTACGAAGCTTCCAGAACGCATGGTTACGAGAATGCATGACTAATTGGCCGCATGGCTACGAAACTTTATGTCTCTAACTGACTACAATAGCACTATTCAGTGGTGAGAGTTAATTTATTTCATGCAAAGGTACTTGCTGCAAGCAGTTCTACTTTTCAACATCAGATGACGTCACGTTTTGCTTGCAGGTAAAATAATATTTATTTATTTTATGCGGGATGCGGGTTGTTCACTATCGATCGCATAAGAAGAATGGCATCGATAGTTTTCAAGGAGAAGGAAGTTCGTCCTTCCTGCTAGTGCTTCTCAGATTTCTCACGGTCCGCCATCTTGAATTGCGACGTCACGGCTACCATCTTAGATGGGTGTGACTTTGACCTTTGACCGAAACCGCAGGAATGATCGCAAACACACGGATTAACCATCAAAATATATATAAGAATTATCAGGAGCACACGGAGAAAACCATCATAATATTGGCAAGAATAATCAGGAGCACACGGAGAAAAACGACACATGTTTTCTTTGATATCATAAAATTACAGAAAAAAAAAAATTGAAATAAAAAAAATTAATAAAAAAATTTAAAATAAAAACAAAAAATACATAAAATTCTGGCTTGTACTAGAACTTAATCTTTGCTCAGCAATGATAAGTTTACAAGCTAGCAGAATCTATTTATGTATTTTTTGTTTTTATTTTAAATTTTTTTATTAATTTTTTTTATTTCTAAATATTTTTTTTCTGTAATTTTATGATATCAAAGAAAACATGTGTCGTTTTTCTCCGTGTGCTCCTGATTATTCTTGCCAATATTATGATGGTTTTCTCCGTGTGCTCCTGATAATTCTTATATATATTTTGATGGTTAATCCGTGTGCTTGCGATCATTCCTGCGGTTTCGGTCAAAGGTCAAAGTCACACCCATCTAAGATGGCAGCCGTGACGTCACAATCCAAGATGGCGGACCGTGAGAAATCTGAGAAGCACTAGCAGGAAGGACGAACGTCCTTCTCCTTGAAGACTATCGATGCCATTCTTCTTATGCGATCGATAGTGAACAACCCGCATCCCGCATAAAATAAATAAATATTATTTTACCTGCAAGCAAAACGTGACGTCATCTGATGTTGAAAAGTGGAACTGCTTGCAGCAAGTACCTTTGCATGAAATAAATTAACTCTCACCACTGAATAGTGCTATTGTAGTCAGTTAGAGACATAAAGTTTCGTAGCCATGCGGCCAATTAGTCATGCATTCTCGTAACCATGCGTTCTGGAAGCTTCGTAGTCCTATAGCCTCGCGATGACGTAACCTTGAAGACTTGCAATCGCATAGTCTCGTAACCTCATGGCTCGTAGTCTCGTAGTCATGATGTATTGGAGCCTCGTAGACTTGAAGCTACGTAAGCAAGTAGCTTTGTAATCTTATAACATAATGCTGATGGTGTAGATGTAGCAAAAGAGAAAATTCCATCGAAGACAGATGTGTCAATTGGAGCCTTGTAGACGAGTAGCTTCGTAGTCAAGAACTCATGCAGACTTGTATTCCTGTATCCACGCAGTCACGTAAACTCGTTTTCTAGAGGCTTCGTAGCTCTGTAGCCTCGCAGACTCGTAAACATGAAGATTCGTAGTCACGTAATCTCGTAACCTTATGGCTCGAAGTCGCGTAGTCCTGAATCCTCGCAGTCACGTAAACCTGTGTACTAGAGGCTTCGTAGCTCTGTAGCCTCGCAGTCTCGTAAACTTGAAGATTCGTAGTCACGTAGTCTCGTAACCTCATGGCTCGTAGTCGCGTAGCCTGGATGTCTTGGGACCTCGTAGAATTGTAGCCTCGCAGTCTCGTAACCATGCGTTCTAGAAGCTTCGTAGTCCTATAGCCTCGCGATCATGTAACCTAGAAGACTCGCAATCGCGTAGACTCGTAACCTCATTGATCGTAGTCTCGCAGTCATGATGCATTGGAGGCTTGTAGACTTGAAGCTACGTAAGCAAGAGGCCTTGTAATCTTATAACATAATGCTGATGGAGCAGTTGGAGCAAAAGAGAAAATTCCGTCGAAGACAGATGCGGTAACTGGAGTCATGTAGACGAGTACCTTCGTAGTCAAGTACTCTTGCAGACTTGTGGTCCTGTATCCTCGCAGTCATGTAAACCTGTGTACTAGAAACTTCGTAGCTCTGTAGCCTCGCAAGCCATGTATAACTCGTAACCAGCTAGATCATTTTAGACTCGTAGCCATGTGGTCTCATAGTCTCTTAGACTCGTAGAATTCTAGCCAAATATATATATTTGGAGTTGGTGAGACAAAAGACAGTTGTTGGAGCCAATGACTGTAGGAGCCAATGACTGTAGGAGCCAATGACAGATGGAGTCACTAGACTGATGGAATCAATAGACTGATGGAATCAATGAATAATGGAGCCAATGAATATTGGAGCCAATGAATATTGGAGCCAATGACAAATGTGCGGCCTTTTTGATGATGGTGCTGCCTTTTCGTTGTCGGTGCTTCCAAATGCGCTGCCTTTTCGTTGTCGGTGCTTCCAAATGTGCTGCCTTTTCGTTGCCGGTGCTTCCAAATGTGCTGCCGTTTCGTTGTCGGTGCTTCCAAATGTGCTGCCGTTTCGTTGTCGGTGCTTCCAAATGTGCTGCCGTTTCGTTGTCGGTGCTTCCAAATGTGCTGCCGTTTCGTTGTCGGTGCTTCCAAATGTGCTGCCGTTTCGTTGTCGGTGCTTCCAAATGTGCTGCCGTTTCGTTGTCGGTGCTTCCAAATGTGCTGTCTTTTCGTTGTCGGTGCTTCCAAATGTGCTGCCGTTTCGTTGTCGGTGCTTCCAAATGTGCTGCCGTTTCGTTGTCGGTGCTTCCAAATGTGCTGCCGTTTCGTTGTCGGTGCTTCCAAATGTGCTGCCTTTTCGTTGTCGGTGCTTCCAAATGTGCTGCCTTTTCGTTGTCGGTGCTTCCAAATGTGCTGCCTTTTCGTTGTCGGTGCTTCCAAATGTGCTGCCGTTTCGTTTTCGGTGCTTCCAAATGTGCTGCCTTTTCGTTGTCGGTGCTTCCAAAAATGCTGTCTTTTCGTTGTCGGTGCTTCCAAATGTGCTGCCGTTTCGTTGTCGGTGCTTCCAAATGTGCTGCCTTTTCGTTGATGGTCCTTCTATTTTAATGTTGTTTTGACTCTAGTATTATTGTAAATGGTTCTTGATTTGACTAGCGTTTTATTCCATACGGTGCATGTATATAAGCGAGTCCTAGACAACAGGACGCTCAGTTTGTTACTGACGTCGTCGGTGTAAGGATCACCTAGTTTGTTTCTTCTGGTGCATTAATCATGTAATTACCTGTTCTTGCGAACTCGATGGCATCTTTACCGACTTTAACGACGAACTCGATGGAGGTTGTACCATCGTCTACGGGAACCTTGACGACAGCTACGACGGAGAAGGAGCAGATTCCGTTGACAACGTCGATGTCAACACTGGAGGAGATTTCAACAGATGTGATACCACCAGCAGAAGATAGCTTAATGACTACTGAGCTGGATGTGCAGGAAACCACGACGATCGACGATACGACCTCGATGGAGACTTCAATGGATGCTGATTTGACAACTAGCGAACATCGGTGCTGTTATTGCGACAAGATTTTCTCAAACAGCAGCAATGCTCGGCGACACGAGAGGAGCGAATGTGTCAAGAACCTATATCGTAAAATGTTTGTTTGTGAGAAATGTCATAAGAAGTTTGCCAGAAAAGATAATATGAAAACGCACATGAAGGCATGCAAAGGCCCTGCTGTTCGGCAGAAAGTAAAGGTTTCGTCGCAACAACGATGCATCGATGTGCATAAGAGAATGCCTGGAAATGGTACTAGTGTTGTAACGCCTGTATCTGGATCGGGTCTGAAAGGATCGTCTTCATCACCACGGTATCCTTGCAGCTACTGTGATACGTCGTTCGCATTTTCCCATGATGCACGAAGACATGAGCGGAGCAAATGCACGAAGAATCCATCTCGCATGAAGTTTCGATGTGATGAGTGTCATGAATGGTTTACTCGAATTGATAATTTGCGACGACATGCGAAAAACTGTAAAGGTGAAGTCCGTGTGCCTACTGCTGAACTACCTGCAGAAATTTCGACTCCTCGGTTTAGGTTGAAGGCTCGTGAGCGTACAAGCAAGAAAACCGATGTGCAGCAACCGATTGGTATGACGTCTGAACAGGAAAATAAACCTAAGACTGTGTTCGGAGCATTACAAGTGAACGATAATGGCTTCTACTTGGCGCAGTCTGCATTTCGTGGAACATTGAAGGACTATTATTATTTAAATACGTTAGGTGAGTCGAAAGACATTTGTAATTTTCTTGATGATATCAGAGAGGACATAATCAATCAGCTTACTGATGATGTAGCAACAAACGGACCTTTGAAATATAACTTGTGGTTGGACTGTATATATGGAAAGCCATATCCGTTCGATGACAAAGTGAAGAAGTGTGCATTCAAGACATCGGCTGCAGTAATTTACAGTTCTAACGATGTGAAGCAAACTGTTAAAAACGGTATCCAGAAACTCTGTCAAGAAGAGGTGGACTATGTCTGTAAAGGTTCTGGCTGGACTCTGTCTAGTATAAACCGATTGGAGCTAAGAATTAGTCATTTCACACCGCTGCGGAACTAAATGATTATAAGATTGCTGGCTTTCTCAAATGATCCTGTAGTAGAATAGAAATTATGTAATAAATATTATGTTTGTAAAAGAACTTGCAGTGTTTAATTCCTCGAACCTGTTACTATTATGTTAAATTGATGTTATATTTAATTTTTTTTGCATCATCCAAGATCGAACCGAGGACGGGAATCGATCGAATCAATATGTAAATTAATGAGTGATTTATTTAATGAATTTTGAAAGTTTTCCCGAATTTCTAGCTAAATAATTACGGATTTTCAAGATGGTGGCCAAATGGCGGGTGTCACAGTAATAAATTATAACTGCACTCTAGCGGATACGAATTAAACTAACATGTCATCGGCGCACTCTAGCCGACGATACAATGATGATGGCTTCCAGCATCGAAGACAAGATGGCGGACATGACATCATACTACCTGACGATATATATGCTTTGAAAAAAAAAGTGGTGGGAGTCAGTATGCCTGCGTCCACTGTGAGGGAAGGATCGGTCATCATTTTTATTTTTTTGCCCTCACCGGGTTCGAACCGAGGGCTCCGAGCTCCGTGTCGTAAAAGTAATTTTTTTATTAATATTTTATTAAATTTTTATTAAGTGAATTTTTTATAAATTTTAAAAAAAATTTCGTTTAAATCGGATAATAAATAAAAAAGTTAAAGATGGCGGCCGTAACGGAAATTGTAACGGTGACGTCATCATTCAAAATGGCTGTCATGGCATCCTAATTTTCAAGGTCATGACCTCTGCGGCTTAGAGCGGCTAGCTCTTAGGAGTTTTAAGCCGCTTTTAGGAATTTGGGTTCTTTCTAGGACAAAACGACTTTTGAGGATTTTCGAAATCCTGATTTTTAAATTGTGGAATTTTTTGAGAATTTTTGGCGGAATTTTTTTCACAGAAATGTAAATTTTGACGAATTTTGTGGAATTTTGGGCAATTTTTGCCCAATTTTGGCGGATTTTGAGGGTCAAAGGTCAAGGTCAAACTTGTCCCGTTACGCTGTGTCCCGTTACACTCCTCCAAGATGGCCGCCGTGACGTCACAATGTAAACAATCTTCAATCCTCCGCCTGGCGCCTGTCCCAGTTCCGGCTAACCTATACTACTGGTATCATCTCAACAAGGTCCGCCTGGAATAAATCATCAATTCCACGAACTATGACTTTGCGACGAAGGTATTTTCGTCTAGCAGGAGCATGAAGTTCGCGAGCGATTCCGGTTCGACTCATTGTATGTAGCCGGCTTCCCTCAGTTCTTCAAGTATGGAGACTATTTCGTTGATGTGCGAATAGTTTCCTACGCTAAGCGAAGCATGTAGAATTCTAAGGCGATCAACTAATTCATTGGGGTCGTCCCAATATACATAGTCAAATATCTGACCACTTTCTAGCTTTTTTAAACCTTCGCCATGTATTGTTAGTTCACTGAAGAGATTAGCGAGAATGTCGATTTTTTCATGATCTACGTCTTTATATACACCACTATCTGGATCGTTATCGCGAAAATGTGCGTTGGTTAGTTCTAGCAGTTTTTTGTACTCTTGTAAGTCGTTGTGAGAATATCCTTTAGGCTCCCTGCGAAACAGCAATTCGTACAGACCCGGAGTCCCGCGCGTTTTGTACTCTGCTACGCGCACGATGTTTCCTGGTAGAAAGTCTATTTCTTTAGCACCGAGGAACCACTTAGTATATTTTCTGTACACTCCGTAGGTCGTGTCATTATTCCGACTCGTAAACGATATCAGGTATGGTCGGACCATTGCATTAACTTGATGTCCCTTTTTCGGTATTTTTTTCTTGTGCATGGACTCTGTACTTGTTAAGTCCTCTTCTTCTCGATCCGGTTCATACTTTCTCTTCTTTACAGTCGGCATTTCATCTTCAACTTCTGTCTTCACAATGATGGCTGGTTCTTCCTTGTTTTTAAGTTCGTCGAGGTGACTAGTGATTGGTTTAAATATCTCCTCATTTGCCATCTCACGTGCAAGTCTGGTTCGTCTAGCAAGTAGATATTTTTCACGAACAGACTGTATAGCTCGATGAAGGTCACTGGCCAGGTCCGACATTGTACTGGCTGAAAACTTATTGCAAGACCTCCTTTTATACTTTTTTTATTCGTTCGCAGAAACTTCTTTCTTGTGTTTGGCCAAATCTGAATTTGTTGACAAGTGAGATAGTGATGCTTTCAGACTACTTTGAAAAGTCCTCAGATCGTCCCGTCTTTGTGCATTCGATACTTCGATCATGTCGCGAATGCGAGAATCCGAAGCTTCCACGCGCTGGTCTATGGCTACGAGATACTCTAGTAATTCCTTTTTCACACTGTCTACTTTTTGAGCCAGTAGCGAAATGTATTTGCGGATAACGTCGTCATGAGACTTGAGAGCAGTACGTAAGTCTCGACTGCTACGACCGAATTTCGAAATGCTATGACTCATGTTTGGCGATAAACTGATCGAAACCTCGTCTGTACCTGCCCTTATATAGAGGCCAGTCCTTTACGATGACTAGAAATCCGTGTTCTTCTTTCCAACACAAGGAGCACATGTCTTTGAATTCCTGAAACGACATGTCGGTGTTTACGTGATCGTCGTAAGCGTGGCGCAAATTAAGTTCGTCCATGCGAAACAAAACTATGACGTTTGCGTTGTCTCGTAGGAGATGTTTTGGAATACGACTGTACGTCTGACACAGGTAAACGCAGTCTACCTTGCCGTGTCTGCCCATGGAAAAGTACTCTTGTATTATGCCTTGTTTCTCGCACATTACATCGTCGAAAACAAACACGGAATTGGCTTTTGCTTCGCTTGGAGGTACAACATCGGTATTATCGCTAAACGGAAAATACTCCAGACCATCCACCGAGCGTAGAACAGTTGCTAGGCGCTGGTACTTTGGCTGTTGCAACGACTTGGAATACAAGTAAACGTTCTCGAACCGAAGACCGTTTGGCTCCTCCAGTAAACTCAGTAAAACACACGTCTTGCCACAGTTTGACGGACCCGCCATTATGCATCGTACGGCAGAAGGCAACAATATACCATGTCGTGATTCACGTGCACTAAATACATCGTCTTGCGTAATACGCACGGGCAAACACACGTCTTGCTTGACGACCTGCATTGTACTAAAGTAATTGTATAAAAGAAGCGTATTTATACTTTCTGGTCAGTTGTGCGTAATGACTCGAAGAGGTAAGAACAAAAAACACATCGGCGCGGGACTCGTAAACTCGCTGATAAACAATCTACCATTCGAGCTGCACATTCCCGGCTACAGATTCTGCGGCCCCGGCACGAAACTAGCGAAAAGGTTAGCTCGCGGTGACGTGGGCATTAATTCACTCGACGAAAAGTGCAAGCAGCACGATATCGCATATTCATTAAGCAAGGACCTGGAATCCAGACACCGGGCCGACGAGATATTGGCACAGGAAGCCGAAGATATAAGCAAATCGTCGAACGCGGGACTAGGAGAGAAAATCGCGGCCTGGAGCGTATCTAAAATCATGAAGGCAAAGACGAAATTAGGACTGGGTGCTCGTCGAGCCAGCTCCATCAAGTCAAAGACTAACTCACGCAAGACCAAACGCAAGACTGGTGCAGGCGTGCAAAAAGCCAAGCAAAAATTACAGACTCTCGACAAGAAGATTATAGGAGGATTTCTTCCTTTGCTTTTGCCTGCATTGGGTGCTCTCGGCGGCCTCATCGGTGCAACGAGCGGTATAGTGCGGGCAGTCAACACTTCGAAGAATGAGCGCAAGCAGTTAAAAGAAGCACAGCGACACAATGCCAGCATGGAAGCCATTGCCATGGGTAAAAAAAACGGCGCAGGACTGTACTTACGACCTCACAAGACAGGTCGAGGCATGAAAAAGAAACGAAAATCCTAAGTTCTCTGCCGAAACGACCGCTCACCAACGTAGATTTAATAAAGTACGCACGCAAACTTAAAATACCAAATTTCCGCGGCGTGTTTATGCGAGACACTTTACCCAGCGAACCAAAAACCAATGAACGCGCCATAATTAATTTAGACACGTCGTCGGGTCGAGGCACGCACTGGGTGGCTTATGTAAAGTCTGGAAACATGGCCGAGTACTACGATAGTTTCGGTAATTTACGGCCTCCGCCAGAACTGCGACAGTACCTGGGCCGGTCCACTACATTGTTTTACAATTACGAAACGGAACAGAAGCCTAATCAAACAAACTGCGGACACTTGTGTCTTCGCTTTTTAACAAACAAAAATTAGCTGACAAATAAAAAAAATTGCTACTTAAAGGTTGTGCAGTGATGATAATTTATTAGTCATGTCGATAACACTTACCTTGACAGGTCACGCATCTGAGCTGCGGGCGGTTCATTTCCCGCCCCTGGATTTAGACGGAAAATGGTGTATCGGACTCGTAGATTTTCAAACGTATAATGCCATACCTAATATCGACGAAGAAAATTGCAAGATCTGCTTCCTGAAAAGCGATGGGACCGCTCATGAAATACGGTTACCTGTTGGCTCTTATGAAATTGACGACATTGCAAATTACATCAGGGATATGTTACCACAGGATGTAGACTTTCAACTGCGTGGAAATCCAAACACTCAAAAAAGCATTCTAACATGCAGTGAAAATGTCGACTTTACGAAACCTGGCACCATAGGTACAATGCTCGGATTCGAATCAAAGGTTTATAATACGGGAAGAACGTACGAATCTACGCGCGCAGTAAACATTTTACCTGTGAATGTCATAAGGATAAACTGTAATTTGGCAAGTGGAACGTATCTCAACGGAAGACTAAGCAACATGCTGCACGAGTTTTCGACGATGGTCCCGCCAGGATATAAACTGGTAGAAGTACCGCAAAGTATCATTTACGTTCCAGTCGTCGTGAAGTGCGCACACGAAGTCGTCGTCCAAATCGTTGACCAGCGAGGACGATTGGTGAATTTTCAAGACGAAGAAATTACATTACGTCTGCACTTGAAGCGATGGGCATAAAGTTCGTAACACCGAACAATTATAAAAGAAATCGTATTGCCGTGAATAAGAACAGTTCTCTACCAGACATCGGTGCATTAACACCTGACAACATAAAGTATCTTCTCAGTATTGGACAAGTGCCGAATAAATATGGAAGACGAAATCCTCAACGTGGAAGATCCGGTCATTTTTGATGACAGCATTACGAAAATGGAATTGCACGAGTACCAGCCTTTCCTGCTCGGACCGTACGCACTACCATCAGAAGTACGCATTGCAGTACAGCACCAAGATATTTGTACTTTACCTTCGCAGTCATTTCTACGTATAAGAGGCACGCTTACAAAAGCGGATGGTACGCATCCGACAACGACGACAATATCCTGCAATGGTATTCTACACCTAATCGAGCGTATTACTTATGTACTCAATGGCGTCGAGGTAGACCAGACGAGAGATGTAGGCATAACATCTGCTATGAAAAATTACCTTTCGCTCACTCCAAATGAACTGTCTGCTGCAAAGATGGCCGGTTGGGCTCTCGAGGATGAATATAAGCTTCCGGTTTATGCCGAAGGGAAGTTCGAAGTTTGTGTTCCTCTGTCCATGCTTCTCGGATTCGCTGAGGACTACAAGCATATAATCATTAATTCGAAACAAGAGCTCGTACTACTTCTAGCCAACACGCACATTAATGCAATTGTCGCCGCTGCAGAAAACCCTCAAGATGTCTCGCTAACACTACAGTCTATCGAGTGGATGCTGCCCCACATCCAAGTGAGCACCGTTGAACGAGTCAAGATGTTGAAGAACATAGAAAATGGCAAGAACTTCGATGTGCCATTCCGATCCTGGAGCCTGGAAACTTATCCCGGCTTGCCTCATAGTCAGCGTATCAATTGGATAGTAAAGTCCAGCTTCGCTACGGAAAAACCAAGATACATCATCGTCGGGCTTCAGACCGGAAGGCAGCTCAATGCAGGAGTAAGTCGCTCCGTATTCGATAACTGTCAAATACGCAATGTAAAAATATTTTTAAACAGCGAAAGTTATCCGTACGTTGACATGAACATGGGTTTTGAAAGTGGAAGATTTCTTCTAGCATATCAAATGTACGCCAAGTTTCAGCAAGCTTACTATGGGCGGATACAGTCACCGATACTGAGTCCAGACAGTTTCAAGAACAAGGCTCCGTTAATGGTGTTTGACGTTTCCAAACAGGATGATCGAATAAATTCAAACATCATCGACTGTAGGATCGAGATAACGACTAGCGGAAATATTCCCCCAAACACCTACGCTTTTTGTCTGATACTTCACGATCGGCTTGCTTCGTACAATTGTCGAGACAAACTTGTGAAAATTCTGACATAAATACTGTTTCGTTTCCGATAGTAATTTAGTTACGACCGAGCATTGCTAGCGACAAGATGTACTGCAACCTGCAAGGTTTCCAGAGTCAAACTGGATTCGTGCTCAAGGAAATTAGCGTCACCTCCGGAGACAAGACTCGAACCCGCAGCTTCCGACCTCCGTATCCGTGGAAACTACTAGACGAAAAAAGTAAACGGTCGAACGAATGGCTATGTAAATACTACCATGGCCTGGAGTGGGACGAAGGAAAAATTCCGTACCACCAAGTGAAAAACACACTTCAAGATTTACTACTGCAAAACGAAATAATCTACATTGCCGGACCTGAACAGAAGAAATGGCTGAGCAAGTTGTGTGACGACGGAGCAGCTGAAATCGTAGATATACAGACCGACTACGGCTGTCCTTCCCTGCGCAAGCTTAGTGCAATATATGACATGCAGCCACGTGACAAGTTTGAACGTGTCTGTGCCTGTACAAACTCGCAGTTAATGCAGAAATGGCACACACAGTGTTAGTAGGAGCCTGCATATATAAATGGCGTACCTACATACGTGCCTTCAGTTGACGTTCGACCTGCAAGAAGATGTTTACGTTTCATCCTGCTAACGTGTACGTGAGCGCAAGACCTAGCTTCAGCAGTGTCGAGTACAGCTACTGGGATTCCTGGTATCTACGTACATATACAGAAACCTGTGATGGAGGCGCTCAGCATTGGCGGTTTGCGCACTTTCCTGTGTCCTACGAACCGACCCAGCAGCTGGTAGATTGTTGCGAACCTGGAAACTGTGTCGTCTATCACATGAGACCACACACAATCCTTCCTGCTAGCATCGCTGAGGTAGTCGCCTCGTCTTCACGTGCAACACCAAACATGGACGTGTTGCAACCTGTTGTGACCTGTGATGCTTCTACGCAGACGTCCAAACGGTGTGTGTCTCGTCGTCGCAGTTCAGGCAGTGAATCTGTCCCAATTAGCACTGAGCCAAAGCCCAGGCGTAGACGTGGTCACAGACGTCACCGACCATGTCTTGTCGGAGTTGTCGACGTTGCAGAAGATGACCAGCTGGAAACCTGTGTTCCTGATACCATGACCGGCGAACCAGTTGGAACCGGAGTCAACGAACCAGTTGGAACCGGAGTCGACGAGTCAGTTCGTGCGGCATTAAAAACTTTGCTTGTGAAAATGCTTGATTCCTTAACCTAATATGTATTTGTGTACTTTTTATAAATAAATGTGTAAAACTTGAACGCGTGTGTTTTTTATTTCTACAATTTTTAGGTACCTAATAAAAAATTTTTTAATACAGACAATATTTTGACTCATGTAGTATACCAGTAGACTACAGGTATATAAGCGAGGTTCAGACGACTGGACCCGCAGTTCACCTCTGGCCGCGGTGCAGTACGGACGTGCTCTCTCCATTAATTGTCGTGAGATTTAGTTATGTCGACCGGAATAGAATGTTTACCGACAGCAGCGGGGACCTCGATGGTAGCAACGATGATGGAGACGGAGATCCCGATACCATTTGCAGAGGAGACCACGGCAGCGGAGAGCTCAATGGCTGAGGTGTCGACAGCTGTGGAGATCCCGATTCCTGCTGCAGAGGAGACAACGATACGTGCTGTTCCACCATCAGCTGACATGTCATCATCTGCATTCCAGACATCAATTAATGAAGAGTGTACATCGCATCAATGCAAATATTGTGGTGCATCAATAACCTGCAGTAGGTCTCTGACAATCTCTCGAGAGACATATAAGTGCGACAAATGCGATAAGGTTTCTTCGCATTGTAACAGTCTGGACAGTCACAAGATTATGTGCATAGGAAAAGAATCAAGTGATAGTATGCTTCCATACCATCAGACATCATCATTTATTGCCTTACCTGAGGCGATAGTCAACAAAAGAGCAGTAGTCAATTGCCAAAACTTGAAGGATCAGTTTTGTTTTAAATGGAGTATTTTGGCAAGATTTGTCGAGGGAAGTCATCAAAACCGTGTTGATAAGAGGTATTATGCTTTGGAGAATAAGTACAACTTCGATGGACTGTGCTATCCGCCACCGTTAAATCAGATAAAAGTTTTTGAGAAAAATAACCCTGAAGTCTCAGTTAATGTGTATGCGCTAAATGAGGATAATAAGGTGTGTCCGATTCGGGTAACCAAACAAGAAAGAAAAAATCATTTCCATTTGTTGCTTGTGACAAATGAAAGCGGTTCTGCACACTACTGCTACATCAAAAACTTCTCCCGACTTGTGAGACCCCAGGTTACAAAACATCAACATAAGATTTATATGTGTAAGATGTGCTTTAAGTATTTTGCTAATCGACCTCGAAAATCAGGACTCACAGCTATACAGTGTCTTGAACAGCACAAGATTAAATGCGGAAATAAATCTTAACCATAACTTTAGTAATTTGTCTGTGTATTTTTTTTGTACTTGTAGTAGTGTAGAGATTGTGTAATAAATATGTTTGTAAAAGAACTTGCGGTGTTTTTTATTTTCTCAAACCTTACACTTTTCTGGTACTTTTTTAAAATTAAAGTTGTTTTGTATAGGCCAGGGATCGAACCAAGGACCTTAGTCGATCTATTCAATCATTATATAGATTACAAATTTATTTAATGAATTTTGAACTTTTTCCCGAATTTCTAGCTAAATAATTACGGATTTTCAAGATGGCGTCCAAATTTCAAGATGGCGGGTGTCACAGCAATAAATGATTACTGCACTCTAGCGGATAATAACTAAACTAACATGGCGTAAGCGCACTCTCGCCGACGATACATTGATGATGGCTTCCAGCATCAAAGACAAGATGGCGGACATGACGTCATACTAGATGACGATATATATGCTTTTGAAAAAAAGTGGTTGGGAGTCAGTATGCCAGCAGCCACCACGGGGGAAGGATCGGTCGCCATTTTTATTTTTTTTGCCCTCACCGGGTTCGAACCGAGGACTCCGAGGTCCGTGTCGTACATGTTTGTTTTTTATAAATATTTTATTAAAATTTTATTATTTGAATTTTTTTATAATTTTTAAAAAAAATTTCATTAAATTCGGATAATAAATAAAAAAAGTTAAATATGACGACCGTAACGGAAATTGAAACGGTGACGTCATCATCCAAGATGGCGGAACACACAACGCCGGAATTTTCGAGAACACACAATTACGTCATCCAAAATGGCGGATCCAAGATGACGGATCCAAAATGGCCGCCGGGGTCAAGGTCAAACTTGTCCCGTTACGCTATGTCCCGTTACACTCCTCCGAGATGGCCGCCGTGACGTCACAATCCAATATGGCGGATCGGACACACAGCTCCACACCCAGAACCCAGTGCCAGAAAATACATTCCTATACTACTTCTATGGTAGGACCGGTCTACATGATGACTGTTCTATGGCGCGCACCTGTCCAGCGTGAGCTCCTCGAGCAGGTGCACATCGCAGTTACTCTATGGTAGGACCAGTCTACACATTGACTGCTCTATGGCGCGCACCTGACCAGAGAGAGCTCCTCGAGCAGGTGCACATCACAGTTACTCTATGGCAGGACCAGTCTACACGATGACTACTCTAGGCCGCGCACCTGTCCAGCGTGAGCTCCTCGAGCAGGTGCACATCACAGTTACTCTATGGCAGGACCAGTCTACACGATGACTACTCTAGGCCGCGCACCTGTCCAGCGTGAGCTCCTCGAGCAGGTGCACATCACAGTTACTCTATGGCAGGACCAGTCTACACGATGACTACTCTAGGCCGCGCACCTGTCCAGCGTGAGCTCCTCGAGCAGGTGCACATCACAGTTACTCTATGGCAGGACCAGTCTACACGATGACTACTCTAGGCCGCGCACCTGTCCAGCGTGAGCTCCTCGAGCAGGTGCACATCACAGTTACTCTATGGCAGGACCAGTCTACACGATGACTACTCTAGGCCGCGCACCTGTCCAGAGTGAGCTCCTCGAGCAGGTGCACATCGCAGTTACTCTATGGCAGGACCAGTCTACACGATGACTACTCTAGGCCGCGCACCTGTCCAGAGTGAGCTCCTCGAGCAGGTGCACATCGCAGTTACTCTATGGCAGGACCAGTCTACACGATGACTGCTCTAGGGCGCGCACCTGTCCAGCGTGAGCTCCTCGAGCAGGTGCATATCGCAGTTACTCTATGGTAGTACCAGTCTACACGATGACTGCTCTATGGCGCCCACCTGTCCAGCGTGAGCTCCTCGAGCAGGTTGAGGTCGCAGGCGATGTACTCGAGCGCGGCGTCCGTGATGCGCGGGCACCACGACACGTCCAGGCTGCGCAGCTTCTGCAGGTTCTCGGCGATCAGCTCCACGCCGTCGTCCGTGATCTTGCTGCAGCCCGACAGGCTCAGCACCGTCAGGTTGGGCAGCGCGTGCACTGCCACAGAACAACACGACCCTTGCGTCAGCCTTACTTCCTTCACAGGCAAACGGACACACTACACACGGGGGCATGCATGTTCCGCGAAAAAGATTCCGAGACTAGCTGAAAGTCAAAACACTCTAGCATCGGCCGTGCTTCGTGGATTGGGTGAGTTTCTTACAGGTACATGTCGGTTGTTACTTCACTATTCACTAGAGACCGGAAAAATTCGCGAATTCATTTCGCGATAGGCTAAAATACAAATAGTTATACCTCAGTGCTGTCTCTGCTATTGGCTCACAACTCACCTGGATGACTCTGGGCCAATGAGAAACACCCAACCAAAGCTTTATCGAATCACAGGCTGCTACGCTGGAAAGTCTCACAAGACAGCAGCCAATGTGTGGGTGGCATTTGACCGAGTGTTCGTAGAACTAGGGAGTTTTGCCTACAGGTCATTGAACCCGCGAATTTTTCCGGTCCCTACATATTTCGCGAAAGAGATTACGAGACTAGCTGAAAGTTGAAACACTCTAGCATCGTCCTTTGTTTCGTGGATTGGGTGAGTTTCTTACAGGTGCATGTCGATTGTTACTTCACCAATCACAGTAATTCAGCGCGGAAGCAAACGCGTCCCGAGTGGCTCGTTCAAATAAGGCGAATAGTACTTCTCTCGCAGACGGCCGGCCGCCAATCGCAAGGAAGAAACCGCTGGTTAGGGCATACTTTGTTGCAGTTTAAAAGGAGTTCGGATTTATTAGCGGAAAAACGCCTGCTCGTAACTATAGATCGTCTTACGCTTAGATTGCAGTACACTGCTTATTGTGTGTGCTGTTTCCAGAATTCAAACACGTTACGATAATGTTCAGGGGTATGTTATTATTTGGAATTCTGAGTGTATGAGAAGCTTTTCAATAATCCATTTTATAATGTTTTACGCCTATTCCTAACACCACGGTCATAAATCTGTAATAAATCGTTTTTTTTAAACTTTAAAACAAGAAACATTTCACACTAATTTATTGATAAGAATTCATACAAAAATGGTAGTAATCGCTTGATAAATAAATAAACGTTATCCAGTACCTTCGATTAAAAATACTTTTTATATTTGGCAACAGCGCCAAAAAACGACAACTCTTACGGAAGTCAGCGTGTGTCAGAGAGAGAAAGCGCCCTTTACTTCCGCGCTGCAATCTAAGAGTGGAACGCTGTAGAATTAAGATGAAATTACACATTTTTTTGGACGGGTGTTTCTGCTAAATTCTGACGTTAAAATGTTTTTTCCTAAAACTTTATATAAATAATGTCCTATAACTAGGGGCATGCAATTTTCGCGAAAAGATCTGAACAGTTATTAGACTGCAACAAGGTATACCCGCACCTGTGGTCTCTTCCTTGTGATTGGCGGCCGTCTGCGAGAGAAGTCGTTGCCTTATTTGACCGAGCCACTCAGGACACTTTTGCTTCCGCACTGAATCACTGTGATTGGCGTTGTAACACTCGATATGTACCTGGGAGAAACACACCCAATCACGAAACACAGAAGATGCTATAGTGTTTTAACTTTCATCTAGTCTCGAAATCTTTTCGCGAAATTTGCATGCCCCTACCTATAACTCAACGTCAAGCCGAGAACAGTTGTTAGCCCTGTAAATTACGGCTTTGAATTAAAAACGAAATAATCAAAAAGTATTGTAGTTTTTGATTAGGCATTTTTTTTAAGTTTTTAAATACTCATCCTGCACCAAATTTAGATACTGTGACTTTACATTTTTGTTACGTAATCATAAATAACAGTACTATTGACAACAATTGAACATAAAGTTAGGAAAAAATGTATAGCCTAAGTATATGGAAGACTGTGGAAAAATTTTTTAATAGGGTGAATTTTATTAATCATGCAGTGAAAAAATTGCTTTGTTACTTAGCAAGTTGTTAAAAAAGATGGCTAATTCAAGCAAATAACTAAGTTAGCAATGTAACTGTTTTTTATACTGTGAATATACAAAGTTACATGATAAAAAATTGTTGCTACATAAGTCGTGCAAAGGAAAATTATCCGCCCCTACAATAGTATAGTAGGTATGTTTGATTTTATTTTGAATTATTATCAATATGAGTGTTATTTATGATTGCGTAGATTAAATTTTTAGTCAAAGTATTTTATGATTTGGTTCAAGTTGGGGAATTAAAAAAAACTTCCGAAATAATGTCTATAACTCGAAAACTACTACACTTTTTGAATTTTTTTAAAATTCAGAACCATAATTTGCTGTCCTATGAACTGTTTTCGGCTTGTCGTTTAGTTATGAGACATACTGAATTTATACAATCACATACGCACCTACATATAATGATTAGATTATTTCGCGGATGATTTATGTAGAAAAGTGGAGTTTAAGCACATATACACATTCTTCACGCTGATTATTGGACTACAGTTCTCTTGAAACATCCTTGACCATGAACCAGTTATAAACAAGAAGAAGGGTTAACTGAACCAAGTGCCATGTTGTGTAAGGAATCGGAGTCCATCCTGGATCGACATGAATTCACGGAGTAATCGTGGCTCTACTGAACACACCTGAAAAAAAAAAAAAAAAAACCCGCACGTTAAGTAACTTCTGGGACCGAATCCACTTACTTACCTTTTTAAACCCGAGCAAATGTCACCTGCTTATTTTGTTTGTTGCGTCGAAATGTTCAGCTGCCAAAGTCTGAGCGTATATTTTACATAATTTAGATACGTTGTTGTCTACCAGAGAATTTCGGGATCAAGATGGTGGCCATGACGTCACAAAACATGGTCGACAGCAAACGAAGACGAAAACTGGAATTTTGTGGTGGTTGTAAAAGGAAGGGGGGAGGAAAGTGCATTTATGTGTAACATAAGGGGAGGGATGGGGTAGGGGAAGGATAATAATGTGCTCCAAGGGTGCTATTTCCCGAGGGGGGGGGGGCAGGGGGCTGGGACCCCTGGAATTAAGAAGCCCCTCACTGACTGATCGGGCCCGTTTGCGCTTTCAAAATCGCGACTGTGAAACGGGGGTTGATAAACGTAAATGTCAAACTATGTTTTATGAAAAAGGTTCTGTATATTTTAAAGTTTTCTGCTTATTGCATGCATATAGGCCAACATATGGGCAGTATGCAACATACAAGCTCCTTATACAGAGAAAACTTGTGCCGGTTGAAACCCAAGCAAAAAATTCCTTGGCCGCAAGGCCCCCCCCCCCTTCCCCCACGCAAATTTCCCTCGGGCACCATTTGCGAATCCTACAGGCGTGGTCTACCATGCCCGGCGACGGGAACATGATCTCAGCTCCCGAAACGTCACAAATGTAGTGTCTAAGAAGCGTACTATTGGTAGAATTTGTACAGAATTAACTAGCTTCTTAATGAAATGCTCAAACTTTTATTTGTGTTTATGTCTGTCATATATTTTCTTATGTTATGACTAAGGACACCTGTATTTCGCGAATACATTTCGTGTCAAGGTATTTCACAAAATACTGTAGCTGTTCTCCTGTGGTTATTGGCTGAGGTCGGTGAGAGGTGTCGTCCCGCTCTTGACGGGGCCAATGAGAATGTGGTCACCGTACTGCTGCACCCTCACAACTTGCCATTACTCTTAGAAAAAGCTACAGTGTTTTGTGAAATACCTTGACATTAAATGAAATCGCGAAATACAGGTGTTCTTAGTTATGACTAGAGACCCGGAAATTTCGCGGGTTCATTTCGTGTAATGCTAAAATTCAAATAATTATACCTTAGTGCTGCTTCTGTCATTGGTTCCCTGTTAATCTGGAGGACTGAGGGCCAATTAGAGACTCTCACTCATAGAAGTGTCGAATCACAGTCCACTCAGTCGAGACGACTCACAAGTCAACAGCCAATGAACAGTTGGCATTTGCCCGAGTGTGTAGAGGATATTGGAGTCTATCCTGTAGGTCATTGAACCCGCGAATTTTCCGGGTCTCTAGTTATGACTTAGTAGGAACTATTTAACAAAACATGATTTAAACATATAGCCTATCATATGTTTTTCTATGGAATTATCATAAATTAAAAAAAAAAAACTCGTGGGTGCGTGGCCGCTTCGCGCGTTAGAAGTGAAACTTCACATACTGGTTGTAGTTCCACGCCAGCTCACCAACAGAGCAGAGCGCTGCTGCTGCTACCATCTGTGTTTTTTTTCTCGGCATGTACCTTGATAGATTAAAAAATTATAGATAAAATCGTGGTTTGAGGGACTCAAGTTTTAGGCTAATGCTAGTGCAGGGCAGTTACAGATTATGTGTAGGGGCATGCATTTTTCGCGAAAATATCTGAACGCCTATTAGACTGCAACAAGGTATACCCGCACCTGTGGTTTCTTCCTTGTGATTTGTGGCCGTCTGCAAGAGAAGTCACTGACATTTTGACCGAGCCAATCAGTACGCGTTTGCTTCCTCATTGCCTCACTGTGATTGGTGTTATTACTAGAGACCGGAAAAATTCGCGGATTCCTTTCGAGACATGCTGGAATCCAAACTCGTTTAGCTTAATGCTGCGTCAGTGATTGGACCGCAATTTACCTGAAGGACTCTGAGCCAATGGCAAACACTCAACAAAATAAGTATCGAATCATAAGAATCGCAGTAAACAGGTGTCCCGAGTCGGTAGCCAATGACCACGTGATAGTTGCCCGAGTACATAGAGAATCGCGGAGTCTATCCTAGTGGTCATTGGAACCGCGAATTTTTCCAGTCCCTAGTTATTACAATCGATATGTACGTGGGAGAAACTCGCCCAATTTCGAAACACAGACGGCGCTATAGTGAGTGTTTTAACTTTCATTTAGTCTTAAAATCTTTTCGCGAAATCTGCATGCCCCTAATTATGTGTTAGTTACGTGATGTAAACCTGACAGTTCAGTTTACAGTAGTGTTAAAAGGTACCAGAGTAATGCGTGCAATGTGCAACTGACGTATCCTCAATAGCACGGATGCTCGGTGTCCCTATAGAAGTGCCAGCGGAACGAACATGGCGCCATTTAGCAATGCAGTTACACCAAACACTTTCTGAGCGTAACGCCACGAGCGTTACGCTTTTATTTCTTCGCTGCACTACGTTTTGTAACGCTTTGATGAAGTCAGATGTAAAGGTCAATGGTCAAAGGTCAATGGTCAAAGGTCAAAGTCATTTAAGAGCGCCGCCGCTGACTTCAGGGCGGTAGGTCATTGACCCGCTCTTTGCTTCACACCCACCAACCAGCGCCAGTACCGCCGTTTTCATACTACTTAGGTAGAGACTGGAAACATTCGCGGGTTCAATGACCTGTAGGATGAACTCCATAGTTCTACATACACTCGGTCAAATGCCACCCACTCATTGGCTGCTGTGAGACATCCCAACGTAGCAGCCTGTGATTTGATAAAGCTTTGGTCGGGTGTTTCTCATTGGCCCAGAGTCATTCAGGTGAGTTGTAAGCCAATAGCAGAGGTAGCACTGAGGTATAACTATTTGTATTTTAGCCTATCGCGAAATGAATTCGCGAATTTTTCCGGTCTCTATACTTAGGTAAAACAGGCATATCACATGCTTTGGCGGTCCACATGTGATTGGCTAACAGATTTTCCTTGTTTATAACTGGCTACAAGGTCCTCAAGGACACGTGAAGAGCTCTGCAGTCCAGTCATCTACGTAAAACAGATTTGTGTGTGTGTGCCTTAAGTCCACTTTGCCACTCATTGAATACACCAAGTAGGGTTCAGAACCGGCAAATTTAGGTTCCGAAAGTACCGGGAACTCCCCGTACCTTTGATGTAGTAGTATAGAGACCGGAAAAATTCGCGGGTTCAATGACCTTCAGGATAGACTCCAATATCCTCTACACACTCGGGCAAATGCCAACTGCTCATTGGCTGCTGACTTGTGAGTCGTCTCGACTGGGTGGCCTGTGATTCGACACTTCTATGAGTGAGGGTTTCAGTCCTCCAGATTAACAGTGAACCAATGACAGAAGCAGCACTAATTTATAATTACTTGAATGTTAGCATAACACGAAATGAACCCGCGAATTTTTCAGGTCTCTAGAATAGAACTGGGAATTTAAATTTTATTCCAGTTCTTTCGGTACTTTTCGGGACTAGACATCGACAGCATGGAATTTCGTTTTTATCGCGCGCTAAGGTTACTTTCATTTGATACTCTTCCTTGGCTAGGGGATCGACGCAGGCGGGGTGAGGGGGGTATTGAGACTGCCTCGCCGAACTGGCATTCCGCATCCGTCAGTAGGTGATTAGACTGCCGTGTGTGCGCCTGTGGTTGTTGCGCCAGTATTCTTTGAATAACAATATTTTTTCTCAAGTTTGTTAAAAACAATACATATATGTTATTTTAAGTTCATAATTATGTGATTTTGCATGCGTTCAAAGATTATTTTTTTTAAATATTCGTTTTTCTTCTTCTAAAGTTAAAGACTGAAAATAAGTCTGAGAACAAAGTGATTTGTACACGTTAGTAGATACATTATGCAATCAAAAAAATTGGTTGTCTGTAAAGTCAGTTTACGGACGATAGTTTAACGTGACAACGTCATAACAAAACATTGATGAAATGATTGCATACTTTTATGAATAAAATTGAATAAATGCTTGCAATTATACTAGTAATCAGATTTTTAAAATGCAAGAATAATTAACCTTTACTGCCGAAATTGTTGTTGTAATAAGCAATAAAAACCACATTAACTTTTCACTTCACTTTATAAACAGTCGACGAAACAGTTCACGTGTAGATGTAAGTTAAGTGTTGCCGCTGTCTTTCTTCTTCTCTGACGCATAGGCCAATCGAGTGGAAGAGAGATAGGTGCGGCGCAAGCGTACAATGAGCGTAACGGGACACACCGTAACGGAAAATTGTGCGTAACGTACACTTTTTCGTGCGTGCAGCCGGCGTTCATCGATTTATTAGACGTAGTCACGTCAAAAAATTGTAACACAAATGTTTATATTTTATATTTTGGTCACCAAAAACTTGTTTAATGGTTCATAATTAACTATTACTACTTCAATCACCGACTGCTGCACCGTTCATTAAAAAAAAAAAACTTCCTAGTACCGAAACTACCGGGAATTCTCGGTTCCGTTGAAGACTGGCACCGAAATTCCCGGTTCTGAAAATCGGTTTACGGTTCCGAATACCCTATCAATAGTAGTTTCTGTGGTCGAATGTCACCGTGGCCCTCGACGTGGGCTGAGGGTAACGGTGGCAATGCAGCCCCTCCTCCAACACTAACACACTCACACTCACACACACAGACACACCCACGCGACTAGGCGGTGTGGTGGAATGCAGTTGATTGCGCTCTTGCCAAAATGCCGCCCCTACTTCTGGGCGGACTGTCACCTGGGGTCGGAAGAAGGCGGTCGGACGCCGAGTGGACGCCGGCTAATTATAGCCCCTCCACACGGTCGGTCGGCCAGCCAGTTACGCCGCGTGACTCAGGCTCCTGTTGCCTCGCCAACCCCCTTCACACCCCTCCCCCTCCCGACTTTCCTGAACACTAGCTAGAGACCGGAAAAATTCGCGGTTTCATTTCGCGATAGGCTAGAATCCAGACGCGTTTAACTTTTTGCCGCTTCAATATTGGTAGAGACCGGAAACATTCTCGGGTTCAGTGACCTCCAGGATAGACTCCAATATCCTCTACACACTCGGGCAAATGCCAACTGTTCATTGGCAGCTGACTTGCGGGTCGTCTCGACTGGGTGGCCTGTGATTCTACACTTCTATGAGTGAGGGTCTCTAATTGGCCCTCAGTCCTCCAGATTAACAGTGAACCAATAGCAGAAGCAGCGCTAAGGTATAATTATTTGAATTTTAGCATGACACGAAATGAACCAGCGTATTTTTCAGGTCTATAAATATTGGACCACAATTTACCTGAACCGTCGACGGAAAGACGTTTCAAATCACAAGCCTTCCAGCTGACAGATCTCGCACGTCAGTTAGCAAATGAGCAGATGTGATTTTTCCGAGTACATATAGGATCGTGGAGTCTATCCTAGAGATCATTGAAACTGCGAATTTTCCCAGTCCCTGAACACAAGCACCTGGGGGCAGGGACGTCGCAGCACCGCGGAAGAGCGCGACCTCCGCCGGGTCTCGACCCGCGCTTCTCCCGAGCAGAGACACGATCTTTCCCCCGACTCCTTTTGGCGGACACGCAGAAATTCCCGCGGATTATTTTTTTGGACTCCAAACATACATACCGTAGCACAGTTCTGATGAAAATTCCGTGGTTTCATTCCACACGACAGGCCAGAATCACAACGCGTTTAACATTTTTTTTTGCTCTTTCAGTTTTATATTTTTTTCCTGGAGGTCTCCGAGCCAGTTAATAACCCTCAACATAACGAGTAGCTAATCTCTAGAGGGCAGGCATTTTTTTTTGCGAATAAATCCGAACGCCTATTAAACTGCAACAAAGTATATACCCTAACCGGCGGTTTCTTCCTTGTGATTGGCGGCCGTCTGTGAGAGTAGTCGTCGCCTTGTTTGAACGAGCCACTTAGGCACCGCCAGGTGACAAGTCAGTGTTTGTTTTACGCGCGTTTTTTTAAAATTTCAAATTTTATTGTTAAAATCAGGGAGTCCCAAGCTTTTTCAGTTCACAGCGCATTTAGTTTAAGTGTTTTGTCTCGGTCTAGTTTAAATATGCAGGGTAGATGCAATGATGCTAGATTAATAGTTAGGGGCACGCATTTTTCGCGAATAAATATGAACGCGTTTTAGACTGCAACAAGGTATACCCGTACTATTGGTTTCTTCCTTGCGATTGGCAGCCGTCTGCGAGAGAAGTCGTTGCCTTATTTGACACAGCCACTCAGGACGCGTTTGCTTCCGCGCTGAATTACTGTGAGTGGTGATGGAACAGTCGACATGTAGGGGAGGACGGGGCAAGTTGACGAGCGGGGCAAGATGACGAATGACTTATTTCCACGTCATGGCACTAGATAGCACCACCTAACAGACACTACTAGCGCTCCACACTGGTGGGCACTAAAGAATCGCACAGTGAAGCCGCTGCCACCATTTAGTTGTTTGTTAGATGATGTTCGTACATTTGGTCTGACGTATTGTAATTTTCAAGAACTTCGAAGTAATATCTCATGGACAAACAGGTAAGATATTTGGATATTCAATGCCACACATTATTACCTTAGACTATATACTTTTCTTAACCACTATATATTGTTAACCTTTTATTTTTTTTCCTAGCGAAAAAATCCAATACTAATAACATTGATGATCGGGGCAAGTTGACTGGGGCAAGATGACGACTCGTCATCTTGCCCCAAGTGCTTTATACGGTTTTTGTGGTATCCACATACAACTCTTTTATAACTTTTGTTTGATTTTCTGAGCTTTATAATCTCATAAGCAAAATGCAAGTGTCATCACAAGCTCACCCATGAAAGCGATTCTGGTTCAGAGGAGAGCTCAGAGGATAGAACAAGAACGTTTGAAGCAACAAAGACAAGAGTCTAGAGAAGCCAAAAAAGGAACTGTTACTAAGAAACTGAAGCTCGATTCTCGAGAAAAATCCAAGAAGCTCCAACTTTCGACAGGCATGACTTCAGCTCAAATATCCGAAGTGCAGTGTCCAGTGTGTGATGAGATTTATGTCAATCCTCCATCAGAAGACTGGATCGAGTGTTGCAAATGCCACACATGGTGGCACGAGGACTGCTCGAACTTTGAAGGAGCAAAATTTGTGTGCGATTATTGTTTATAAAACACCAACTCTGAATTAGTTAATGTAAGTTAACTATTAATTGTAATTTTCAACAAACCAAGCCTTTAATAACATGCCTTATATGTAAAAACGCATGTAACAATGTTAAATTAGTTAGTTTACAGTAGTTTGCATTCTAAGAATAAATATGTTTAAACTTGTGTCAAAAATGTCATCTTACCCCGTAGTCAAAGTCATCTTGCCCCGGTAACGGGGCAAGATGGCACATTTGCATTATATTTTTAAAAGGGCAGAATTTTTGAGATAATATAGAAATATAGATTTTTTTCATGTAGTTACACCACGACAAAAGACTATTCTAATAGTGTCTGGAAAGAAGGAAATCGTATTTCCAAAATTAAAATTATAAAAAATGGTGAACTCTTAACATCGCCAACTTGCCCCGTCCTCCCCTACATGAAAGGAACTCACCCAATCAGGAATCATAGACAATCAATGTTTTAACTTTCAGCTAGTCTCGAAATATTTTCGCGAAATATGCATGCCCCTATTAATAGTGCATGCGAAGACACGATTTCAGCGCCCCCCCGTATCCTCGTGCCCTAGGCTGCAGCCTAATTAGCCTAAGGGTTAATCAGACCCCGCACTCAGGACATGTTTGCTTCCCCACTGGATTACTGAGATTGGTGCAGGAACAATCAACATGTACCTGGAAGAAACTCACCCGATCACGAAACACAGACGATGCTTCAGTGTTTTAACTTTCAGCTAGTCTCGGAATCTTTTCACGAAATTTGCATGCCCCTACTAATTACTATGGACTGGAAAAATTCGTGGTTTCAGTGACCTGCAGGATGGACTCCACAATCCTCTACATCCTCGGGCAAACGCCACCTGCTCATTGGATACTGACTTGTGAGACCTGCCAACAAGGATGCTGGTGATTGGATACTTCTTTTGTCGAGGGTTCTTCGTTGACTCAAGAGTCCGTCGGGTAGACTAGGGATTTTGAAAAACGTCGGTTCATACGACCTCCAGGATAGACTTCACATTCATAATCACTCTCACGCAAGTATCACACGGTCATTGGGTGCTCACACATGAGAACGCACCGACTGGTCATTCAGTGATTCGTCATTTAGGGGCATGCATATTTCGCGAAAAGATTCCGAGAATAGCTGAAAGTTAAAACACCTTAGCATCGTCTGTATTTTGTGATCGAGTGGGTTTCTTTCAGATACATGTAGATTTTTACAACACTAATCACAGTAATTAAGTGCGGAAGCAAATGCGTCCTGAGTGGTTCGGTCAAATAGGGCAACGACTTTTCTCGCAGACGGCCATCAACCATTAATCCCAATGAAGAAACCGTTGGTAGGGGTATTGTATATCTTGTTGCAGTCTAATAGGTGTTCAGATTTTTTTTTACGCGAAAAATTATTGTCCTTTTCATTATTTACACCATCACTAGGGAGTGGAATAAATAATAGTTTAAAAACTAAAAACACGCTTTTATAGAAAATCCAACTAAAAAATAGAAAATAAATTTTAATAAATATAAATTAAAAATAGTGTAAATAAGAAAAAAATGTTTTTTATTATAAAAAAAAGCGTGGGGTGCATGGTGTAAATAGTTATAAATATTTTATGGACATTCATGAGTAGACGGATTATCATTTTGACAATAGTTTAAAAAACACATTGTAAAGAAAACCATTTCGCTCATGTGCGAACTCTTTTCTTTCAGTTTGTCTTTGGCGCTATATAAACAAAGCCTGAAATTATATAAATTGACGAAAATCTTATATTGCAAATTGAATAATGGAATAATCTTATCAAATTAGTGTATTGTCATCGGTCCTCGATAAATCTACAAAGTTTGAATGAAATCTGGCCGTTTAAAGTGGGTCAAAATCGCACCCAAAGGAGTCGGTTACAAACATACAAACAAAAATACAAACATACAGGTGAAGCTAATATAAAGCGTGTAAAAATTCGCGGATGCAATGACTTATTTATTTAACACGATCGAGCACATGTCAACTGTTCCTCAGCTAATGACATGTGAGTCCTGTTAACTGGAATTATTGTGATTCGATACTTCTCGTGCTGTAGGTTTTTTCCTCATAGTTTTAGAGTCCTTCCTGTAGAATGTGATCTAATCACTAAAGCGAATGTGATCTAATCACTAAAGCGGCATGAAGGTAAACGGAACTTGATTCCAACCTATTGCCAAATTATTTCGTGAATTTTCCCTTTGTCTATAACCACCACCGCTATCTATGGACACGAAAAACTCGTGGAATCATTTGGTCGCAAGCTAGGATTGCAAATGTGGACCTCAGTTACAATGTTACAAACCCTCCACAGCCGTGAGCTAATAATGAAAGAGTCCAGGAAATTTCGATGATTCATTTTGTTTCGGGAAAAAATTCACAGTTCTGTGTATTACCTACCTACACGTTCTTTCACATTGGCTGATTTATTACTGCAGAACCCCACTCTTTGTTTTGAGCGGGTCTACGTAATTCTGTCTTTCTGCTGCTAGCTGGTTAATTGACTGGACCACAGCCATAGACTGGAGTAGTGAAAGAATTGTGATCCAATTATTAGAGACCTGCAAAATTCGCGGTTTCGATGGCCTTCAGGATAGACTGCGCATACCCCTGTACACACGAGCAAATAACGCAAGTTCATTGGCTGCCGACTTGTAAGTCGTCTCAGCTGGTTTGTATGTGATTCGATCCTTCTTTGGTTGAGGGTTTATAACTGGTTGAGATTCGTCCAGATGAACAGTAAGCCAACAGCAAAATTATCTAAGAGGTATATGTGTTTGAATTCTAGCCTATCACCGAATGAATTCGCGATTTTGCAGGTCTCTACTAATTATCAAAGCAATAGTATGGTATATAAGTTTGCAGTCAAATTGATGACCAAAATAATCCACGAAATGTCCGGGTCTCTACCAACGATGCCCAGCTATAGGAGTGAAGAATCAGGTAGTTCCGATAAACAAAGACAAAAAGGTTCTCAGTAAGAAATCAGCCAATGGGAAAATAAAACATTTGGAAAGCAAACACACGGTTTTGACTTTTGGCTGGACACTAGACGAATTTGCAAAGTTTCCGGGTCTCTACACAGAAAAAAAAATTATATACGTTTGGAAACTAGTTGCCAAGAAATGGTTTGCTATACTACACGAAAGATAATGTAACTTTGTACAACACATGCTATGATTTCTTTTGTATATATGAAATACTTTGTCGAGATAACACTGAGTATTTCTTACGAAAATTGGTGCATTATTTTATATTTTAATTTATGTTTTATTCAAGCATAAATAAATGTTTCTAAACCATGGAAAAAAAAAATCGAATATTCAATAATTGGACTTTACTTTGTTTTACAGTGCTTATTAATGTGCGCAGTTAATACTGGAAAGCTATTC